>NC_052484.1:17797934-17980518 GCF_009730915.1 Dioscorea cayenensis subsp. rotundata
TTTTTAGTTTTTATTTTGCATAATATGCAAAAAATAAATAAATAAATAAAATCCTATTTTTCAACCCTGGAGCAACATAGACAGGAAATAAACAAGTGAAATGATAACGTTGAAGTGGTCGTGTAAAAAACGATTCAAGAGTCAAATAATATTATATTGTGTAAATATAAATTTTACAGTTTTATATTTAAAAATTCTAAAAAATAGGGAATTTTTTTCCTTACATAGAGAATCAATAATTTTCTTCTTCTTATGATGGTGCTGCTTGATATTCATAATAAATAATTTAGACAATAACTAACATTCCCATTCCGTACTTACTTTTTATAGTTGCAGCTTAGTTTACTAACACAGTTACATAAAATCAATCATAACTTTCACACTCCTGTTCCAATTACAATGATTCAACTGGCGTTAAAAATCAAACCTTGGGATCTATATTTCTTATGGATGACAATGTTTGAAATTAAAAAAGAATAAGTAGTTTAAAAAATGACTAACATTCTTATCGCATACTCATTCTTAGTCATAACTATTGTTTGAAATTTTGTTTTCTCCGGCAGACAAATACTCTATAGTTTAGATAAAATGATGACACTGAAACAAGCTAAAAAAAGAATCAATTACATAACAAGAAGGATTTATATTTCAAGGTCAAGGCCAGTATAGATCAAATTGAATCCCAATATTTTCAAATCTTGTGAACATCCAATTATCTCCAATCAAAAGAGAGCAGAAGATTCAATGCATTAATTTGCAAGCTGTTAATTACACTTGAGCGAAAAAGGGCCGACGGTTTTAGTTTCTACCGACTTCCTCCGTCAGTACATGGTAGACGCTTCACTGCAGATCTGAAATCAATGAGAGTCACAATGCCATTGCCGAAACCGGCTACAACTATATCATTTTCCCTATTCCAGCTCACATGGTAGATGATGGCACCACCGCGGCTGTATGTTTTCAAGATACTACCGTCTTTGACTGACCATATATGCAAATGTCGATCTCGGGATCCACTAGCCAAATAGTTGCCATTTGGGCTAAATGCGATAGAGTATACAGCTTCACTGGTGTGCATTGCAACATTTTATTAAAGTTGACTCGCAACTATACACATAGATATGAACAAACAAATAGAAAGCAAGGAGAGGATACCGGTGACCGTTGAGAGTGCGAAGAAGATGGCCTTTATGGGCATCCCATAATTTGATGGTTGAGTCACCAGAAGCACTGAAATTTGACAGAATTATAAGAAACTGTCAATATCTATGAAAAGATAATGAGTGTGGTCTTGAAAGAAACGAGTGAAAATCTTTATTTTTCATAGAGAGATCGATGCCCATTTACATGCTCAGATTACCATCGCACTCCGACACACAGAAAAACTTGCAGTACTACCATGAAGTAAGATGTTAATTACAAGAAGGAAAAAACCTAAGATATGATAGAAAATATAATGTACCTTGCAAGCACTAATTGTTTATCGGGATTGATAGTACCCGGGCCAGTGGGACTCCATTTAATAGTGTACACTGCCTGGATTAGCGGTTTCTCATGAGATCATTAAAAAAAAAAATGGAAGAAGAATGACCAGTGAAAGCGTAAAACCTCATTGTGTCCTTGGAGATCATGTAGACACATGCCCAGTTCCAGACTCCAAATCTGACAGAATTTCAAGATAGGGCTGATTATATGAATTATATTTGCACTAAAAAATCTGACAGCAATCAATAGAATGAGATTTTAATCTGATGTGAACCTAGGAACCGAGACAAAATTAGGTGCTTGAAGAGTGTGTGTCTGTGTGTGTGTAACGACGTGACATGCTGTTTAAAAATACACCAGGGTTTTCTGATAAACCAATTACCAAATCCTGGACATTGCATAAAATGATATGGTTAATGAACTCCACTTCTTAATCAGGCACTAAAAACAAAATAATAAGAGGAAAAGAGAATGCCAAAGTTTTGTAGGGGATATGTCTAATGGCAAATTGAAAGTTTGTATATTTGTAAGCATTTGTATCATAAATTAAATATGCAAAAATATTAACTTTATGTGAGTCTGCACACAAATAAAACTCATGTTCATAGGAAATTTTAGGATCTTGTAAGATAACATAGCTTTTATGGAGATATCAATGGGAAAAAAAATGAATAGCTAGGCATTTTGTTGCAACTTGAAATAAACATCAAAAATAAAATTTCATTTCAATAAAGATGGTTTACCTTTACAAAACTGTCATCAGAGCAGGAAGCTAATAAAGTACCAGTCGGGTCCCATTGGATAGCATTGATCTCACCCTGAAATAATATTCCTTTTGTCAGCAAGAGTTTACAAACTAAGGTTGGAAGTTATTGACTTTGGTTTTAAGAATAGATGTCAAACAAAACACAGAGGCAGCAGAAATTGACACCACATCTAGGAGCATGAACATTGTTAATGGTGACAATCTAGAAAAATGACTGATTTTTCTTCTCAGAAGCAGCCATACTTACATAACATATCTATACAACAGTGTTTTTGCCATCTTATGACTAGCTATATTTCCAGGACAAGACATGCCACAGGTTCCAAAGAAGTGATAAAGTGGACTAATTTAAGAAGCCAAAGAATAACAGCAGAAGTGATCTGATAAGTTATATATTCATTTATAGAACACTACCTGTAAACAAGTCAATTGTCAGCATGCATGCCAATATAAAAATATTTTCAATGTTAAGTTGCCATCACAGCTGACATTACAAATACCAATGGACTGAAAATGGGTAACAAAGTCTTGAAAGTTTGGTTAGTGGGCATCGAATATGATAAAGCCTGCTCCAATTCAAGTTCTGCCAAATAATATGAGAAGGGTAAAATTGAAAGGAAAATGGTTTCATACAAACATGAAGGATGGCTTCAGATCTACAAATCTTTTGGGAATGCGGAATGACTAAATTAAGTAAATTTTAACATATTAGTCAATGATTTGAGTGTTGAAACCTGATGTTCAGAAAAAGCATAAACTGGTTGAGACTCTCCAAAGCTGCAAACGTAAATCATCTTGTCTTCTGAGCATGTTGCAAATGCTGTATTGTTTCTAAATTCAACAAATATCAATGGTGCTGCAAAAATAGATATCATGCGCATGATTCTACCAGAAGAGTACCAACAGCAAAGCAAAGAAACCATAACAACTGAAAGAACTCACCTGAATGAAATGCAAAACTGTTGCTTACACTCCCATGTGCCAGTGTCCCAGAGAATCGCAGTGTTGTCAAAGCTTCCAGTGAGGAGAAGATCACCTCTCTTGTTCCATTGTAAAGAGAAAATAGATCCTGTATGTTTTTTGAGTATCTCCTCTAATTTTCCTGTTATATTAATACAAGCACAAGACAAGACAGTAAAAAAAATGTCCACACTCCAAGTGCACAACTAGAGGTGTTTTGAGAGAAAAGTGTGACAAGTAGCTTAGCATTTGAGATGCTAGGACAAAAGTACCACACTAACAGACAGAAGAAAGGGGGTAAACAAAGGTTTGAAATATCAACTCATCCTTGATGATGGAAGGATCAAGGTGTATTATGCTCATGCCAACAATTGCTAAAATTATTGATAAATTATTGATCACATAGAAAGCAGTTATGATTTTATTAGATACAAAGTAAATGCAAAGCAAATTACCATTCTTCCTCCAAATACTCGCTTGCCCTTCATATGAACCTGTTGCAAGCAGTTCCCCTTCTTCCTGTTAGATAGATATTTAAATAGAGCATTAATGGACGACAAGTTACTAAGAGGACTCCATGTAAAATGGAAAAAGGATTACATAAAGAACAATAACATGAAACAAAACAAAGTGAGACTCACATTCCAAGCAAGTGCTGTGACTGCATTGCTTTCATTATTTATACTAAAATTAAAATGATTTAGAACATGCACATTTGGAGGTGAACTATGCATACTGGAAATGCAGGGTCCATTTGAAATTTCCCAAATTCGTGCGGTTGAATCTGAAGAGCTATTAGTTCAAATCAAAAGTTAAATTCCACAAATCATGGACAAACAGCTTGAACATGGATGTGCAAACTTTAGCTATACTTAAATATCATAAAATATTATCAAAGTGTAGTCATTCAGAGCTTTTACAACAGATATAGATCCAATAAAGAGAATAACCCCTGGATTTCACACTATTCCATGAAAATAGTAGCTAATCTAAAACCAAACCCACACTTTGATAGATAAAAAATTCATCTGAAAGGATTTTTTTCATTGGACTATACAGAATCAGTTGTTTAACAAGTTAGTAGGGTGGTCAAAGCAGCGTAACAGCTAATGAACAAAGTCAAAGAGCTTCAGGAATTATACGATGAGAATTTCTGCACATAAACTAGTAGAACTGAGAGAATTTGCAAATAAATACAAACGTGCATCATATCAATGTTATATAAAAACCTAGAACATGGAGTTTTCATTTGTTCCAAACTTCAATAGCATGCATAATTTCAATAAAGTTAACCAAATACACCCACCCAGATGCCAGAAGAGAACCAGTTGGGCTCCAAGCACATGCATTAACCTAAAGCAGGACCAAAAAGCATAAATAGAGCTGCTTGAGTGAAATTTACTATGCACAACCAAATGGTATTCAGGAGTATTATCACAAGGATTATCAATCAAACCTCAAAACTATGTCCTTCCAAAACATACACATCAGAGTCAGAAACCTCACAACTGGGTGATACCAAGCTAGGAGTGAAGTCCATTGGTGATGGCCCTATAAACAGTAGAAAGAGTGATGATAACTGATTAACAAAGAAAAAAAGGAAAAAAAGAAAATGAACACAGTTGGCATGTTAGTCAAGATTACTGGTATTGCAATCAGGTATGCAAATCTAAAAGAAGAGAAAAACAGTGAAATTACCAAGATCTTGAACTAAATAACAGAATATAACACACTAGTAACTCTTTTTGATTATGGTGTAGGATTTACAAAAAGCTCTGTTTTCTGAGTTAATAAACCAAAATAAAGGTAGTATATGAGCTATGATGAAGAATATAAACGTGTTCTACCTTCATTTCCTTGTCTATCTACTTGAACGTGTTCAGTATCTTTTCCAAAATGTTTGCCTAGCTCCTTAGCTTTTTCCTTCTTATCATTAACAATTTGTTTGAGGCTATGAACATCTTTTGTGATAATATCAATAGGCTCAAGATGAACGTAGTCACCATCAACGTCCACATCACTCTACAAGTATTTAAAAAAAATCAAGAAAAAAAGAATCCAAATAATAAGAAATACAAAGCGCTTGTCTGATAGACAAACCACCATCCCAAAGTCGAGAGGAATAAAGATGCAAAATCACTTACACTGCCCATATTTGCTTCCATTTCTGAATACTGAAAACCTTTTGCTAAAATTGAAACAAGGGCACCAGTGCGGATTGAACTTTCATCAATAGGAAGGTTCTCAAACTCTGGCTGATGTTCCAAAGTAAATACAGTGTGTGAGAAACCTGAAATGAATGACTCAAGTAATATAAGCCCCTTGAAAATTTCTCGAACATTCAATCTACTCTTATCTTACAAGTGACATAATTAATTATAATAAGAGACTCTGAGGAGAAAGAGAAAAGAGCAAATAAAAACAAACCAGAAGATGACAGCAAACTTTTACAGTTACAATGTTTCATAGCAAGAGAAGAAAAAAATGAAGTAAATAATAAAGTAATTACTAGTACCATAGGTATTGTAAAATAACATCTTAATAATAACGGATGGTCAAGAAACAAAAAGTACAAATAAATTGGCGTTGGCTAACTGGAAGGATCTCATTCAGGTTTTATCACACCAAGGACATTTGCCAATTGGTTGTTTCAACTGAGCAGGTTTGGCATGCCACTCCAATACCATTTATATGATATAGTCAACGTTCCAAGCAATAAACCTTAATTATAAAATAATAACAAAAAGGAAAATAAAATGTCAAATGTAATCAAGCTAGAGGAATAAAGGCAAGAGCAAGCAAGGAAGATCTTTTATTCATGAATTTAGCTTGAGAAGATTCTCTTTCTTTCTTTTCCAGTTCAGACCATAAAATGTTACGTTATTCATGCCTTACAGATGGCAAACTCATAAATTAACACCCTTTATACCATTAAATTCATCATTCCAGATCTAAGGGGGAAAAACATAAATTTTGGGAAAACTTGCCACAAAAGTTATCTTACTCATCATACCATTGTTAAAATATGCAGTTTTTATATGGCTATAAAAACTGCAGTCTTAGTGCACATAGTGTCCATTTATCCTTTGTTCTAACATAGAAATTCAACATTGCCTCATGCAGAAAAGAATTCACAAGGACACTCAGATAAATCCCAACATTCATATGCTATTACTAAATACAAATGCTAAAAGAAACATGATTGTAATCAAGAGTCAGACAGTCAAGGCATTTGGTTGCAAAACAAACAAAATGCCGCTTAGTTTTTCTTTTCTTTTCTTTCTTTTTTTTTTTTTTTAACTTTCTTTAACCTTGTGAAAATTCCTGAAACCCTTACCTTCAATCCTCAAAACCCCAAACATTCATTATGAGAGCAAAAGAAATTCAACATTGCCCTCATCCAGAAAAGAATTCACAAGGCCACTCAGATAAATCCCACATTCATATGCTATTACTAAATACAAATGCTAAAAGAAACATGATTGTAATCAAGAGTCAAGACAGTCAAGGCATTTGGTTGCAAAACAAACAAAATGCTGCCTAGTTTTTCTTTTCTTTTTTTTTTTTTTAACTTTCTTTAACCTTGTGAAAATTCCTGAAACCCTTCAATCCTCAAAAGCCCAAACATTCATTACGAGAGCAAAAGTGTGCCCAATGATCAACCAGAAGTAGGAAGAAACCCCAAGAAACTCCCAAAAAAACCCCTAAATTCATTATGAGCACTAAAAAATCCCAACCCTCCAACAAAACCCCAAATTTAACACCCAAGATCCACAAACACAACAAAATCCATTACATAAATATCATTAAAAATCACTAAACATCAAGAAAAACCCTAAAAACAAAGAAATCAATTAAAAAACCAGAAAAATCATTAGGGATTAACCTGAATCCTTGAGGTATCGGAAGACGAGGGCATTGATCTGGTCGGAGGTGAGATCAAAGCGGGGTTCGTTGGGGAACGCAACCGGCAGGGGAGGGGCGGCGGCGGCGGCGGAGGTTCATGGAAGCGAGGAAGTGGAGGAGAACTGAAAGCTCGTTGCCGAGATGTTCTTTTTCTCAGATTATAGCGTTCGCGTTTCTCTTCCTTTCTCGCGAATGCTTGACTTCGAAGGTTGTAAACGCGTTTCTCATCCGATTCCATGCTGT
This sequence comes from Dioscorea cayenensis subsp. rotundata, assembly GCF_009730915.1. Taxonomy (NCBI): domain Eukaryota; kingdom Viridiplantae; phylum Streptophyta; class Magnoliopsida; order Dioscoreales; family Dioscoreaceae; genus Dioscorea; species Dioscorea cayenensis. The sequence goes on from NC_052484.1 coordinate 17,805,295, forward strand.
GACTCGGAGTTGGATCGCTGACTCGGTCTCTCTCTCTCTCTTTTCTTTTGCCTTGAAAACAATTTTTTAGATATATGCTATTATTTTTAGTTATTTATTTGGATTAGTGAACATTATTTTTAGTCCCTAAATTTTTTGAAATATTCCAACAAGTCCCTATGGTATTTTGTAATATTGATTAGTACAACCTTTTTGGGTTTTGTACTATTGCACCCCTCCAGTTACTCTCCCCATGTTATATTTTTTTGAATATCCTGAAACTACCCTTGTGTTTGGAGGGAACGTGGCCTTGATTAAGGAGGGAATTTAGTTGTCCGGTGTTATCATGATATGGTTGGTTGTACCTTGATGTCTTGCAAGAGAAGCTTCTCCACTAGTTTTTTCTTATCCTCCTCCTTCACCAGCTTTTACTTATTCTATTCCGGTTATTACATGGCTGACTTGTTGGAGGAGCATATTTTAAAAGTTCTCCTTCACCTGCTTTCTACTTGTTCCATTCCGGTCATTGCATGGTCGACTTGTTGGAGGAGTATCTTTAAAAGTTCAAATTGATCTCATTTATCAACATCAACATCAACATCAACTTCAACTTCAACTTCAACTTCGTTGTTGGATGTGGGAAACTTTCTTCCGTAGTGAAGGTCTCCGGTTTGGTGAAGGCAAACCCGCGAAGAACCTTAAGTGAAAGTGGATTAGTTTGTTGATGTTGTAATGTTATGTGAGTTTGTCTTTATTCTTTTCTTTTCTTTTTCTCTTACAGGCCTTAGATGGATACATTTTATGGTATTGTGAAGTACAAGGAAAGACGATTGTGTCGTAGAGTTCTCCGTTTTGTCTAAATGGGAGTCTGTATTTGATGAAATATGCACACGTTGGTCCCTTCATCCTCATCATGTTAAGGGTAAAGTATTTAATCCCTAATGAGAAGAATATGACAGCTTGTATTAGTTCAAACAATGATTTTCAAAGAATGCGCAACATTCACTATGCGTTTCAAGAAGAATATATTTAACATGGTGGTCGAGGTGGTTGACAAAATGATAGAGCATCCTTCCGGGTCATCGATGCCACTGTAAATGCCGATCTCCTTTAGATTTTACACTTTTTTCAATTTTTTAACTCTTCACTCACTCATTAAAGTTAAATTGGGGTTAGTTTCTCATTTGTTGGCTTATTATCTCGTTGTTTTATTTAAAACCCACTATAAGTGTTTATTAACGATGTTTCTATTTATATAATGTAACGCTTGTTCATTTATGATTGTTTGTACCTATATAACATACTAATTGTTTATTTATGACTGTTTCTGCTTACATGACTTACTAATTATTTTTCTTATAATCTTGTAACCAGGGAACTAGTATCACAAAGTGCCTCATGTAACCTAAACCCCTTGGTGCCAACGATGCTATGTGGGGGAACCATAGCACCATCCAATTTTTCATGGAATTATGAGAATGACATAACTACGGTCGGACAACATTATGAAAATGCAAAAAATTTCTAGGAGATATTGTATGACTTCGCTATCAAACGTAATTTCAACTTCGGTTTCATAAAAAAAATGATAAATAGAGAGTGGTCGTCACATGTGCGGCCATTGGTTGTTATAAGCTTTTGACATACGGGAGTTGCATTGTAGTCATTATAATGAAGTTGAGCACAATAGAGTTACTTGCAATGAGGTCATTGTAGACTAAACGTTCGGATGAAACTATTTTGATATGAAATGTCATCCCCTTGTCCATTTTGTTATGATACTCAATTTATAGTGACTACTGTGTTAAAGTAAAGGTCGACTTATGGCTATAAACAAAGACTTGCGAAACCGATCAAGACGATTAATAAATAGAGAGAACGAGATGAATATGTACAGGAAATTGAGGAACCATTTAATTATGACATTCATGATTCAAACATCAATGCAAAATACTAATATGGAAGTTCTGATTTTCATCAACCTAGAGATGATAGTGTCCTAGAACAAACAATGTAAAGAAAGGTTTAGATTTCGGGTGGGTCTGATAATATTAGTTAGATAATCATAAAGTAGATAATTGTATTTCATTCCAACGCATTTTCAGACACCTTAAGTGGGTCAGTTGAAGTCTCAATTGTTCTAGATGTGGATGATGCGGAGGGATCTATGGCCATGTTATCTTTCGCAGTTTTCAGACACCATGCTCTCGACAGGATCCTCTTTCAGGGACATGGGTGGCACTATCAGCTGTCAGTTGCAAGTTCCCTTTATATCATTAGCTGCAGGGTTTTCCTCTTCAAAGTGTGCAATATCCTTTTTCACTGAAGGGTGCATAGTATGGCATCTGCCAAGATTCTCGTAGCATACACAAGCCGATAGAATGCCATGTCACTGATTGACAGCTGAAGTTTCTCACCTAGTAGTATCAATTCCATGAATTTCATTACTTAAATAGGGCAATCCAAACTGCCCACCCTTTGTTGGGGACAATTGCGTGCATGCACTAGTGGGTATGTGTCGGTGTCAATGACGACAAGTTTTACTTTCAATAAATTGTCAAAAAGCAAGCGCTACATTTCAGAGAAGAAAATGGAGGCATAAGCCAAAACAAAAAACAAAAACACTGAGTGAATTAATTAAGTTTTAGGAGTAACCATTACAAGAGCATCTTTATCATAGACATGGATTGTAAGTGAGGAGTAATGACGATATTCCCGCTTATCTTTATCCAAAATGAGAAGATGGTAATGCTTGTGCAGTATTATTGGCATAAGGACAACATCAACAGTTGTGTATTCATCCAAGAAGGGGGCTAACAATTTATTCAATCTATCTTTAGAATCAGGTCTCTTCGACATGGCAAGCGCTATTGGTCTGGTAATCGTGGCCGATAGCTTAAACTGGCCAGGAAAGTTCCTCAAAGAATCATGTAATATCTAAACAAATGCGTCAACAATGTCATTAAGGGACCATATGCTTCTTTTCAACCAAAGCGTGAAGATGATCACGACTGGTATGGTCAAATCCGTTGTTCTAAACATATGTCTCTGCACTAGTGGGGAATGGAATTAAAAATCATTAATAGTATTTATGAACAAACAAAATGAATACAAATCGCATACCAATCGTACTAACCACTTATTCATATAATTGAACAAAAACTGAAATATATGAAAAGTAACATATCAATTTGATTTAGAGGCTATATACATAGCGAAAACAACAGAATCTATACAATAAACTAAAAACTAAACAAAGTAAAAGTAGGAAAATACTCATGCATCCATCCGACAATTGAGGAGGACTGACAGTGTCATATGTTGCATCCTGTCCAACCGTGTAAAACCCTGAGGTCGCTTAGTTGGAGGGATGAAATCTATCTATACCTCTACCATCTTCACAATTTCATCTGTATCATCCACTTGGTTATTATCTCCATCAGCTAAAGGTGCCCCACTTTTGAGGGATGTGAGTGACTCTACTACTCTCCCAATTGCGTCTAATGTGTCAGCGTCAACTACAGTCATCTCAGATGGTGGTTTTGCATCATTCTTTTTCCCTTTCCCAGAGGGGAACCTTCTTTGATGGGGAGGGTTCGGGTACAAGATGAGATGCGGCTGAAGGCTTCGCAACACTGGTGAGTGGTCATGGTATAATGTGTACCCTCCATTGGTTCATTGGTATGAGGTTATTCTGTCCTCACTTGGGTGCATTCCGTTTCAACCACTTACTTTAGGGGCGTGTGTAAGTTCCTGATGAGAAGGATCAACATTGTGATGAGAAAGGATCAACATTGTCCTTCAATTTTGCCTTTGCCTTAGGTAGCTTCTCCTTTTCATCGTTTCTGCTGAGCTTCCCCTCAAGTATGCGGACTCTTTCTTTAAGTTCCCTAATTTCATTCAACACCAGATCTAGTTTATCGTCATCATAAACCTTTCCTTTAGGGCTTGCAGTGGAGGAATAGTGGCTATCCGTCTATTGAGGACTATTTGGACGGATATTTCTTCGACTCCTCTTTCGAGCGTGCTCTCCTATTGCTACTTCTTTTCCCTTTATGGGTCTTGTCTTCACCAATCTTAATGACTGTATTGTTATGGGTGATTCTACAACGGGTCTTCGTGTGGTCCTGCCGTCAAGTTTTCCACTGTATCTGTTACTTATACACAGATGGTTATATACTTATATGTTGTTGGATTTTATGAATTTATTATATATACATGTATGGATTAGTTTTACACATAAGGTTATATACTTATATGTGGATGCCTTTTATGAACCTTTAAATAAAAGTAACTTTAGGTTATTTACAATGATTAAGAAGCTTAACTAAAATTAGTTTGTAGTCTTAAATGTACAAAAAATTATACCAACTATCTAAATTTACCCTTATATAAAATTTCATCAAGTTTTCATTAACTTATCAACACATTAATTATCTTTTATTCCAACTAAAAATGGTACTTTACATTTTTTTCATGAAATATTAGTATGTGTAGAAACACATTAAAGATAAAAGATAAATTTTAAAAAAGAATATTAATATTTTTAAAATTTTTAAAATGGATATATAATAACGAATAAGGGAAAAAGACATAAGTAGGATATGAGAGAATAGAATTTGGAAGCTAGTGGATACAACTAATTTTGGGGAAAAAAGTTCTGAATTGCCCGGTTCCTTTTCAAAATAGTCTATACTCGTACTAATGTAAAATTATGAATTTACACAATAAAAACCCATTTAAAATTATGAATTTACTACACAATGATCCTATTAATTTAATTTCATGTTCGTAGCCTACAAACCTTACAAACAACAAAACAAATTATGAATTTACACGATAAAAACCCATTTAAACATTAGATTTGAGACATCGCCATTTGGATTGTCATAGCACAACCATTAAATACAGCCTACTAATGTAAAATCTAAAATCCAACATGGTATCAAAGCTCATTAGGCTTAACAGCCGAAGAAAAAAGATCTATGGACTAGCAAAAAAAAACCCCTCTCTCCAGCTAATAAAAAAAGGGAAGACCGCTGAGACTCAATCCTAATAAAAGGAGCACAATCGCAGATAGGAAAAAGGGTCTTTGAAGTTCCAAAAGTTTGAAGTATGGCACACCTCTTACTTGCGTGTGCCATAAGGGCATGGGTGTATAAGTAATAAAGTACCCAAATTCATAAGGAATGGAAGTATTAGTAATGACAACTCCTAAGTTATCTAGTCAGAATCAAGAATAGGATGGAATGAACTTAATCAAGAGAAGTATTAATGGCACAAGCAAGCACAAAAGAGTAAAAATGAGGGAAGCTTCAATCAATGAAAATGAGGTGCCCGAACAATGCTCCCCCTCAGATTTAACATTTAGCTCAAGATTCACAAAGTGTTTCTAAATCGAGTTAATAAAGTCGAGGAAATCCAAGAATAATCAATCCCTATGTCTAGATCACTGATATTAGTCCCCTTCGAGGTCCCGGTGGAGAAATCGCTTCATCTCAACACCTCACACCACATATGACCATAATAGACTCTAGTGATTCTTAAGAGTACATCCAACAATAAGGTCAACCTCGTACTCATTTTTTGGGACCAAGGCGAAGAACTAGTGAGAAATACCAATCATTAGTAAATACCGATAATGATCTATATAAAATAAACAAGTACCCAACATACACAATACTAAAGCTATTTTATAAACACCAATTGCCCATTATAAACAAAAACTCAAATAAAGTGAATGGTAAGTCATGATATAAATATGTACACATCATTTCAAACCACTAACTCATAATCTCAACTAATTATTCACAATGTAAAACATAAAGTTATATAGCATATCATTAATCCAGTAAAATAATCAATTAACACAATTTGTAAACATTTATACATGATATGAACAATGAAAGAACTTACTTCTTGTCCCTTAAGTGTCTCTATTAGAGCTTTAGCATCAAATTGTTTTTTGAAACTACTTTCACTGTAGCATAGGATGCACGGTAATTTTCCATAGTAAGTCCTTTTCCCAGTCCTAGTGTCTTCATAAAACAAAATATTAAGAGCAACTACACAACCCCTTAAGTACCCGAGACTTGATAACTTTTCGGAACACCTGTCCTTCACTCGGGCCAAATGCAATGAGTACATCTTCCATAAGAAATCTATGCATCACATGTGTCCATGTATACTCACTAAGTATGGACAAATCATCCACATAATGAGCTAACCATGATGGTGCTAAACAACAAATGGTCGGGAAGAGCAAGAATCCCATGATGTATATCAATTAAAGCTTAATAAAATTTCTTCGCCCTTGTGATCTCTCTTAAGGACCATGTCCTATAATACCCTTCCCAGACAATCCTTGTTTCTGTCTACTCCTTTTGTGAAGTATTCCTCTTCTAACCTGCAGTGTTCCTTCTTCCTTTTAAATTCTACAGCAATGCTTTTGCACCTTAGGCCAAGTAAAAGGGATACATCCTTAGCCCTGAAATGCAAATGGCTTTCCCCAAGTTTAAATATTATCGTCTGCTCGTTAAAAACTTGCATCAAAGTGTCTAGTATACTACGCTCTTGGACTATGGGTTCAATGTTCATCAAATGGCTAAATGGTGTTTGCTTCAGTATGTCCCAGTGCTTTCGCGTCATCTTGTCCCTCAATTCATGTATAATGTCTACAAGCAATGCTAAATAGCACCGTCCATTCACAAGATTCCTGGAACCACTTGGTATAATGTGTCACTGCACAAACAAATCAGTTCATGTTAGTAAACATATTAATGGAAAAGGTAAACATTGTAAGCACTGCATTATAAACCGAAGTGAGGTTTTCAACAATTCACACTATACAGTGAACATGCATTTTAAAGTAAAGGACATTTTGGTGTTAACAAAATGACAAGATGCATTGATTCTATATATACACCATAAATATAATGGTCAAACCAAAATTTTCAATTTAAATAATAGTAAATGCACTGGTTCTCCAATTGAAATATTGAGTTTTCCGATGACTGAACAAAATTGTATATATATACACAATAATTATGAAAAACTGGATAGAATACACATCGAAATGAGATTGTTTTGGAGTTTAATTCATGACAAGAGGGATTTATATGTGCATAGAATAGACCTGTCAAAACAGTAGGGCGGGCGGCCAGACGGGCTACCAAAAACCCGCCATTTGGCAGTAGGCGGGCGGGCGGCCCGCCATTTGGCGGGAGTTAAAAATGCCAACCCGACCCAACCCACTTGGGTTGGCGGGTTGAGATGGTGGCCCACTAAAAAAATATAAAAACATTTAAAAAAATTTTATATTTTTATATATTGATTATTTTTAACAAACCAAAACCAAACCAAAAGATATTTATTAAAGCACAAAAACATAATACAAAAAGACGTATTTCAAAAATATTTTTACATATGAGGTTATAATACATCACACAACTAAAATAATAAAACAAGTAAATTAAAACATATCCAACCAAGTTAACCAATTAACCCAACATTCAAAAGTTCCTACATGAATTGAACAACTATAGTTAAGAGAAATATCAATACCATGATATTACATAAAGCACCTTAAACATTTATCCTCATTTAAGCTTTTTAAAAATAGTAAATTAAAGGCGGGTTAGCTCGTCCCCGCCCGCCTATGACCCTAACCAAAACGGGTTGGTCCCGCTTTCGCCCGCTTCAAACGGGCTTTACAAAAGGCCAACCCAACCCCCCGCTTTTTGTTGGCGGGCGGGCAGCTCGACAGTGTCGGGGCACTGCTTTTGATGTGTCTAGCATATAATGGTATTATAGGATTTACTCTCCAGATGTAATACATTACTCAATTCTTCACATAATTTATAACATTTCCCCACGGTGACAATCAATAAACACCTTCAAGGACACAAAATTTGAATGGAAAAAAGGGTAAACATTACATTTCTACAAATTAAAAGAAGATGTCTATATCACAAATAAAATTCGATTTATCTTATTGTCTATAATATTTTCTATGACCATCCATGCGTCAAAACTAACACTTCACTCAATATTTGAACAAATATGCAAGAAACTAATAATGTATCAGGAATACTTATCAAACTCATTCATAAATTAAAGCATAAAAACATGAGTTCTACGAATTGATAAGCAAAATGGTTGCTAGATTGGGTGTTACTAGGCGTCGAACCTTTCAGGCTTGAGGACATATCACTTCTCCTCTCCATCATGATGAAGCGTGGCTTCAATCAGCAAAGGAAGGGTCCAACACCGGGGACACTCACGATGTTTTTCTCTCCAGGCATGGATAGTAAGAACTCCGATAGTGATGTGGAGAAGAAAATGAACCCTAAGTCTTCTTTGATTCCTTGGGATGCGAACATATTTGACTCGTAAGATGGTCCCAATGCTTTGAAAATTAAACATTGCTTCAAGGGTAGGTAAAATAATTTCGCAGCTATTTTCACACGCGGGTGGACTGAGAAGTTATGGGCATGATAAAAGAGGGTGTCTTTGGGGATATGTCAAAATCGAGGGATTCTTTTGTAGGATATGGTAAAGTATGGGGGACTATTTGAATAATTTTTCTTTGGATTACTATTAATGATATTTTTTTTATTTCATGGAGCTATTTATTTGAATTATTTTTGGGGTCACTATTATTTTTAGATATTTATTTAAATTCCTTATGATTTTGTTTTCACAGAGCTATTTATTTGATATTATTAGGGACAGTATTATGTTATGAATTTTAGATCAAGTAATCACTTAGCTCAATCAAGCTAATAAGCAATTCATATCCATAATTAAAATTCTCCAATCAATAATGCATCTATATAACTAGAAATCTCATCATGAAATTAACATAACAAGAGTTTAAGTTTCATACATTCACCAAAATGAAGAAAACTAGCTCACTAAGCTATAGATCCACTGAAAATAAACTGAAAAATAGAAAAATAAGTGGGAATCACTTTCCTCCCTGACAGAAAACTAAGTCAAGCCCAAGATCCTTCTTCTTTATCCCTTCTTGCTCTCCTCTCCTCTTTTATAGACCTTTGCCTTGGGATTAACTCTCTTTTATAAACCTTTGCCTCGGGATTAACTCTTGTGATCCATCTATAGAATACCTATCTCCATGAATCATTACATATTATTTTTAGATATTTATTTGAATCCCTACTCCTGATTTTTTTTTTTACACAGTTTTTTTATTGGAACTATTTTTAGGGACTTTTACTTGTCACTTTCTTGAAAACTAGTAAAATTGTTTACCTATTTGGGATGTAATCCATGTGATAGAAATTTGTTTTTTTAAAAAAATAATTAATTTTTACATATAACATGTTTATTGTTAATCAGTCAAATTGGCTCACCTCATGTGATAAATTCGGCTAAGATCCAAGTAGGTCCTTTTTAGGCAAAATTAATAACTAAAATAAAATCTACATGTAAATCAACTTCAAAATTAATTAAAACCTTTTTTGTTACAATAAAATTTATAAGTACCATTTTATTAATAATTATCAATAAAATATAGAACTATTATATGTATTATCATTTATCAACAAATATTGGATTTTGTGCACATAAAAAGTGAATATGGGAAAAACCCCAAAAAAATGAAGTATCACTTCTCCTACATCACTGCATCACACAAATGAATATCTGAAAGATAGACAAATGAACATCTGAAATAAGGAAACACATGTAAACACATGGAATATTGAGAAAGATTAAAGCCTTTGAAACATTCCAAAACTGTGCTTGTTTCAACATACTCAAAATGTATTTCTTAAGAAAATAAAAATAAACTTCAAGATGACCACCTCATCAGGCTAAATTATTTGATCAGTTCATTAAGTTTGCAAGCAAGATAGATGTTGTTCTATCATTGTCATTCTCAACCTGCATGATTAGTTCAGTAGAGGGACATCCATCTCTCATGCATAAAGAGTAGTTAATATAGAACCACACATTTAAATAAAATTGCTGCAAAAGTTTAATCACAAGTTATAAACAAATAACGATGTTTCATTCCTGTTTATTTTGGGAATGAGCATTAATAGTTAACACCATCAGTTTTTAGGTTCAGAAAAGCAAAATTGCTCAACAGAAACAAAACCATCTATTTATTTACAGAGCAATGTATCAGCAAGAGAATAAAGAGGAAGGCCCTTTGGAATGTACAACAGAGATGAGAGACACTTACAACTGCTAATTTTCAGATGCATCTTCTGTTGATAGATTTTGATCGATTTCCCTTCGGGAAGTCTCCCACAGTAGTTGTTCGATCCCCAGCTTCCTTAGCTCCATCAGACCTCGCTCAACTGTGATAGAAAACCATGTGGCATATGTTGAAGATATCAATTATTTTCAGTTGATTTCAGTGTATGTGCACATTCAAATGTGCCCCGTATTTTGTGACAATGAAGCTGACCAGGATTGGAAGCAGGACTTACCGTCAACAGCATCATGTGATGCCAGTGATTGGCCACTGCGGCTAATCCAGAACTGCAGCCGATCTTCAGCAATGTCCTCCTCGACACTATGGGCTTTCGCTCTTCTCCAGAAATATGTAAGCCAGGCCTACGAAGACAAAATTATTTATGAGAAAACTAAGAGAGGTGAGCACCTTAAATAACAACACTTGCACACCTGCTTGAAGAATACATCCTCTGATTCTGCTTGGTTGAGTTCTGCAAGAATATTAATTTCGGTAAGGGAAAGAATCTGAAAGAAAACATGCAGCGTAATATATACAAAGATGATCTACATAAAATTGCAGACAGAAATGATATATATATATATATATATCATTGAAAGCATTTATAAGGACACAAAAAGGGAGTAACAGTTCTTTATTTAGCAGGAAAAACCAAAGAAAGGCTCAAGTGTGTGCATCAGATGGAACAGAGCATTACCGAATGCCTCCATGTACTTTGGATCACCAGGTGATTTGAGATCTGAATGAACAAAATAAGGAATTGTCAGTAATTAGAAACTCAGCGTTTAATATATCAATTCACAAGCAAACAAACAACAATATATAAAAGAAAATTTTATGGAATACAGTGGATGAAACAACCAAGACAAGACCTAAAGCATGCACAATTACTAAAAAGATAAGCACACACTTAAATTTATAGGTGAAAGTTTCAATGCTGAATTTCTAGTTAAAATGCATTTCAAATAAATTCAGAAAGCAACATATATTTTTTGATGTGAATAAATCTTGATGATCAAATTGTGACTTGACAAACCTGAGGTGGATACTCGAACATAATTTGGCCGCCGATGCTGACCTAATGCAAGAATAACAGCATCCTCAATCTGCAAATTAAATTGCCAGGATAAAAAAGACAAAAATGAGAATGAGCTGATGACAGCTGAAGTGAGGGATAAAGAGGATGAAGAGATAAAAATGGGATTGATTTTCATAAATTTTAAAGAAGAGAGAAGGAAGAGGGAAAGAACCTTCAAAGATGCTAGTTCTCTTAAACCCTTCTCAACCAAAAGCATGCTCTCTATATTTCCCTCTCCAGTCATGTCACTCAAATCACGCGCAAGCTTATTTATCCTCGCAGAATCATCTTCTGATGAATGTTAAAACACAAAAACAATTATTTGAAGAGGATAATCCTCCAAGAGGGGAATATAACAAAAGCTAATGTTGAAGTCATTTATTGTGCCTTTTTTCCATGAGTCCTCCTTAGCTTTTTGTCCAGCAGAAAGAACAACTTCAACAGGAAGAGGAGCTAATGATGACCAATACTCATGTTTTGCCACAGCAATTTCTGGGTAAATAGCTACAATTCAAGGAAAAAAAACATTCAGACGAAAGATCTGAGGCATGTGCTAAAAAATAACTCAATATAACATAAGAACCAAAAATAAGTCAAAATGATGTGTTTCAATATCTAGCAGCATCTAATGCATTTACATCTGCAGAAGCAAAATTTTTATTAAGAAGAAGAATGCATCCATCTTAAACTAATGCAACGCAACATATGAAAGAAGACTACCATGCTGAACAGCCAAACCCCAGTAACGAGCAAGCCAGCATCTCTTGAGAACAACCTCCTCCTATTTTTTTTTTAAAGAAATCCACAGAATCAGAACAAAATGGATGATTGTGCATGCACACGCTTTTAAAGTAAGTTGATAGTAGAAGCACCAACCATCTCTTCTTGAGTTAAAATCATTCTCTGAGTCATGGAGCGAAGAGAAATTGCTTCAGATTGAGCTTCTCTAAGTTGCTCTCTCACAGTTTCAGCCTCTGCTTTTGCAGACTGTTCATAGTACAAATCAAGGATTATAAAAACCAATTGTTCAAGCAATTTATAAGGCTTAATACAAAGTGGCCAGTGAAAATGGAATGAGTACCTCCACTTCTTGTTGAATAGCAAATATTTCCTCATCTCTCCCACCCCTGGTTAATTCAGCAGCCTTAAGTGCAGCCTGCATTTGGTCAACAATATCATTTTCCTAGTTTAGTTGAGTATCTATGATATCCTAACATACCTTAAAAAAGGTGCAGTCTGAAAGAAGCATACTAAACATACAAAAAAGAAGTGTCATTATCTAGTGTATGAGCAACAGAACTTTGCAAGAATTTAAAGAGACATCATTTTGGAATGAATTCAATTGGTAGTTTCAGTTAATGTGAAAGCACATGGACATGGCTATTGAACTATGAACCAAAATACCATATCCAATTGGATGGTGACTCTAGTGCAGAATAATGCACTCCAAGTAAGAACAACTTAAGAGCCTTTTAATCACTAGAATCCTAAAAGAATTGAAAAGGATAAGTTTGACAAAACCACATTCTACTTTATGGCCATTACTGCAATACCAAATGCATCAAGGTTCAAGGTCCAAGGCAATGGTATACACTTTCTTCATACCCTGCAAATACAGGAACAGAACTTGACTTCCCACACTTCCTTTTCTCCATCAAATGGACATAAGGGTGGCATTGGCATTTATCTTGTTGGTTCTGCTACTAACTGATAATTGTAAACTTCAACCAGTCTTACTCTAAAGAGTTAATTTAGATGGTAACATGTGAAACATACTAGATGCATTGAAGGTCTATATGTTGATAAAGAAGAGGCATTCAACTAGCAGCTTTTATATCATTTAACCATAATAATTAATAACATGTGCATTGAAAGGTTTAAATGAGATCTGTTAGCCACAATGAAACTAACAATAGTAGCAGGCATTCTCTTTCAATCGATCTATTTTCCATGATCAACAGTTCTCTGGTCTTCCAACTATTGCCGGGCAAGTAATAATCCCGAGAATTAAATGCTCCCTATTAGCAGAACCCAATGCATAAAATTGCAGGTCAACTTTGGGCCCACAACAACAAAAAAGAAAGAAAGCTCATTTTGAAAATATGAAGTATGTAATGTACCCCAATTTGAAAATCAAAGCTCAGGTCTAGAAGTACACAAATAAGAAAAATTCATGTCAAGTGGTTACCTCTCTTTGGCGAAGTGCTGCCTCCTTCCTGCAAATAAATAGCACAAATGTCATCAAGAAAGGAAAAAAGAAAAAGTTGGAATATATGCAAATGTCAGCACTTGCCTATTCAATAGTCGAGCCTCCAATGAAACCCCTTCACCAAGATTAGCGACCTGAAATTAAGATGATACAATAAATTTGTCTCTTCAAGTATCAAACATATTTATGTCATACAGACATGAAAATAGAGAAAAGGGTGAGACACAGAAATTTCCCCTGAATAACAAAATACAAAGATAGATTCTGTCCTCATGCAAAAGTCCACAACTACCAGAATAAGGTGAAATGATACATAGCATAAACATGATTTATTTATCATACACAGAACAAGAACAAACTCACCACATGCCACATGCACACTTAAGGATCTAGCCCAATAAGACACACATACCTGACAAAGTTGTTTTATGTACAGACTACAGAGCAACCACATCATGTTGTAATGAAGAATAAGAATGACAAGTATACCTCTTCATGCTATACATTGAATCAACACAAGAATAAATATTTTAGAAGATGACCTGTTTCTCAAGCTCCCTAGCCCTGGCTTCGGCTTCCTCACATCTCTGTTCAGCAATACGAAGCTAGATGACAGATTCAGTCATTCAGACCAGTGCCAAGTAAGACTATTAGTAATTCATGAATGATATGGGATGCTGTACATACCTTTTCATGAATGTTTTCATTCTCTTCTTGAAGCATGTCAAGCTACAGAAGGAAGAAAAGGTCAGTTTAGTAACAATATATTAAATTTTCTTATAATTCATATGAGGATTCAGAAGCCTGCAAGTCAAACATCAACACTGTTGCAGCTATGGTCCAGAGTTCAGCCCATATATTTCTCTTATAAAATACAAGACCATGCCAAGCCATATGATTAAGTAAGCTTACACACCTATGAGTCGTCAGTTTCCTGCTGACTCCAGATTTTGGAAGAACACCCACTCTAGTTCCCCAGAGAATGCCACCACCAATTGTATACAGTCTAGACTAACAGGAACTAACCAGTCAAATTATTTCTTATTTCCTCAATCTTGACAACAAGCAAATTGGCTGTGCCCTTATTTGAAGCATTAGAAGCAGTGCCAATTAAAATCTTAAGTTCAATTGCTTTTGATGCAACATTATTAACACATAGAAAAACACTCTGATATGCTCATCTGCCCCTATTCTGAAGACAAGCAATAACAGCCAGATTTTTCTACTAACAGAACATGGAATCCATTATTGGCCTCATGGATAGCTAGTTTGAATTTGTCTAGATCACCCATACCTTGAATGAGGATTGCTTGAAAGTTAAGGACCATAGCTTGGCCAAACAAGTTACACCAATTGAAGATCATTGAAAGCAATCTGCCTGACTAATCAGATAAATAAATCAAAATACATGATAAAATGACAGTTTAATACCTCATCTTTTAGCTCAGACGCTTCACGTTGATCACCAGATTCTCTAGATCGTAAAAGCCCCATATCTGCAGGAAACCTGATGCATGTTTTCAGCTTGACCTGAGATCTCACAAAAGGATATCCATGTCTTGGAAAGAAACGGATACAATACATACAAATTTTGCTACAGCATTTTCCAAAAAACAAAGAAAAAAGAAGAAGAAGAAGAAGCAAATTGCAAATATAGAGATCTAGAGAAGTTAATCGCATCTGTCCAAGTGAAGAAGACAATTAAACTGCAATAGAACACCACAGAAAAAGACTATCTATCTATCTATCTATCTATCTCAAGCATGCAGAAGAGGTTAAGCTCTTCATGCATTATAGAGATCACTTTAACCCAAGTCCAAGCTTTTTCCTCTGGTCACAAAAGTCAGTTAAACTTTTCAAATGCTTCATATGTCATTGAACTTTAAACACTATGAAAATTTTCATTCCCACAAAATAATAAAAACAAGCCAGTTATGGTTGAAAATCGTTAAGAAAAGAAAGTTATGTGTTGTTTCCATGATATGAAGTACAAGTATGATAAAAAAACCTTATTAAAACTTGCCATTTTCTCAAGCTTTCACCAAACAACAGCCTATCATCTAAAGCATGTTAGTAAAACATCAGACAATCTATTTCTTCCAAAAGTATCATAATATGAGCAGATCTACTACCTTCTTTCTTTGCGCCTATCAGCAGGAGGTTCTAGATGTTGAATAGGTGGTTGGGTTCTAAGCGACGTCCTGCTGGGAGGTACCATTTGTGTTGAATGCACCGACACTGACGGTCTTCCAGTTGATGAAGAGCGGACAGATGAAGTGTGTTCCATGAAGTTTCTACCTAACTAATCAATGTGATAAGCCCAAATTAGCCGATTAATCTAGGAAAAAGTAGTTGAGAAATCCTTAAACACTGACACAAAAAATAAAAATCCATTCTTAATTAAAATATAATCACGTTAAAGTTTTCACAATAGCCAATTGCTCAGGTAGCGTTATGGGTGGTAAACATCAAAAGGAGTAATCTGTTGAATACAAGTTTCGGTCCTAAAAAGCATGTGTTCTACAGTAGCACTGCGCCCCATCAAGGGAAAAGTCAGGCTTGTATTGGGTTACAAAAAAATTTGAGGCTTCAGCTCAAAATATGTACAATCTAACTCTGATCTTGATAGGTTACTGGAAACAAATATTTGATCCATTCCAACATATCAAGTCAAATACAAATGAGCTGTTAATTTCCTACTGTCTACTGCACCTTTGGGTCCTATGCTAAAAATCTGATGAACTCATTGAACTATGTATAATGAGAACTTGTTGACACTCAAATTTATTCTCTATTTAAAAATGTTATGCCAAAAAATGAACTGTCCGTTTGGCTATCTTTTAAAGCATACAAAAAAAAAATTTAATACCCAAAAATCACTTATGTGATATGAAACCCATAATTGTAACTTGTTAAAAACTCTTATTAGATCTAAGAAAACATTTATGAAAAGGACCTCCTTTTCAAAGTCAATAGAAGTCTGACCAAACAAGAGCAAAAGGAAAAACTTGTATAAAGCTTAACATGAGAACAAGAAAAGATGAAAAACCAACTACAGCATTTCTTAAAGTTATGTATCCTTTGGATAAGCACTGATTATTATTCTTCAAAAGATTCCAACTTGAAAATAGAGTGTCTAACGTGTCCACAAAAAAATGTTTGTTCCACACGTATGCCCCTTTAAAATGCCATACTCCATCTATGCACATGTATAGTTTGTGATAACATAAACTCTGGTAGAGACTCCAGATATTTGCACCAAAAAGGTGCAGCAATTGCCATGAACCGAATCATAATTTCATAGGTATTATATGTAATCAAAAAGAAAAGAGAGAACTTTCATATAATCCTAAGGTGACGAAATTTCAGTCATTTCACACATTTCTGATGATTTCTTATGGAAGCGTAATGTCAGCCACATAAGTGCTTAATTTATGGAAGAAAAAAAATGCAAATTTAAATGGTGTATAAATGCCCAAAAAAATGACAAAGATCTACAGAATTTCTCCATATAATTAATTAACTCGCAATATATATATATATATACATATAATTTTAAAAATTTTAGAGCTTACCGCAGGGGAAGGAGATCTGGTCGTCCTCCCGAGCAAGGACGAACCGGGACCAACCCCGACACCGGCGCCACCGAAGCCGTTGCTGCCGGCGGCAGGCGAAGGCCTTGACATAGGCAACCGAAACGATGAAACGCTGATGGGGACGTCTCCATCGCCATCATCATCATCTTCATCGTCACCAGCGGCGCTCTGCGACGCCATCACCTGCGCTAACCTCGCAGCGGCTGCCCTTGCAGCGACGTTCTGGTTACGGCGCACACCGGAGAGCCCGGACAACGACGAAGAGCGGTGATGCGACGGTGACATCGACGGCGAGGACGATCCAGTGCTACTCGATCCACCACTTCCTTGGCGGAAGTAGACAGGGCTCCCAGTTCGCCGCCGATCCATTGGGTCGCCGGCGAAGGTATATGTGTGTCGGTGGCGGCTGCGGAGATGGATTTCAAACCGTCCGATTGGGATCGAACGGCGACGATTTGGGGGCCGAAACGGCGATGGAAACGGAGAAGAAGACCAAGGTCTTGAAGAAGTCGAAAGAATGGGTTTTGACGATGGGAGAGAGTTATAGTAGTTAGTTAATGAATTTTTTTCATTTTAACCCTTTCCAACATCTAAATTATTTAAAATTCCCGGGTTATTTTATTAAAACTTGGAGTATAATATATAAATTTCTTTTGAAGGTGAATAATACTCAACATTGAGAATGACATCTCCATTTACTAGCACTAGGTTTTTTTTTTTTACTATAGTATTCGAGGTAGATATTTTACTATGTTATTAAATTTTAACTCATTAACTCATTTTTTTTACTTTTGATCTTTTGAATTTCAATTTATATTAATTTGATTATTTAACTTTAATTTTATTTCATCGGAGCAATAAATTAAAGATTTTAATCCTTAATTAATTACATGGTTATTTGAAACATTTGAGTTAATCCTCCCTGTGACACATTATTAAGTCAATTGGAGGTGTTTATGTCATCGGAAAAAAAAAACTACATTTATTTAGGGACTGAAATCCCTTGATTTATTATCTAATGAAATTAAATTAAAGTTGATTCATCAAATTAATATAAATTGAAGTTCTATGATTAAAATAAAAATGAGTTAAAGTTTAATGATTTACTAAAAAATTTACCCAATATATTTATATCTTTACTTAAAAAAATAAGTTTAAATATTAGATCATATAAAATGAGAATATAAGTGGATTGAGCTATTAATTATCTGCTCGTATACATCTCTAATATGATTGATTTGCGTATGTTGGTCAAACAAAGAAAAAAAATAATACCTAACTTTCCTTTAGTGGTTCACTTTGTATAATTAATTAAAATGATCATTAACAAATATGGACTTATGTATATAACATCTACGCTGTATTTTTTATTATTTCAAATTTAAAACTACTTATTTAAACAAAATTTAAGAGTACTTATTTGGATCTATTGGGATTGTCCAGAATATGTCATAATTATTTATTAATTATTTTAATATTTTTTTAAAAAAATATTAATCTGGAGATATAATTTTTTTCTTATCATATTAATCAAAATCAGTGTTTTTTTTTACTATTTAAAGGTCAAAACTTAAAAAGGCACAATTGTTTGTAATCCTTAGTTATTAATTTTTAAGTTTTCAACTAGAAAATTATTTCCAAACAGTGAAATTATCATAAAACACCCCATAAAAACAAGATATTTAAAACTAGTTCCATAAATTAATATTATATATATATATATATATATCTGGAAAGTTGAAAGGTCAACACGACCCAACCTCAGTCTCCATCCAAAACGTTTTCATTCCGAGCGTTTCTCCCTCCAACTCCATCTCCATCTTCTCCAGATCTCTATACCATCTCTCCTCCCATTGCGCCACCGTCTCCGGCCACCGTCGCCGGAGCCGAACCTCACCTCCCCAACCATGGGATCCTCCCAATCCCGTGAGCAAGACGACGACGTTGATGACCACCAAGAGGATGACGAGGACGACGACGATGAACACGAGAGGCCCAGATCCAAGCCTCACAAAGAGAAAGTTTTGGAACAGGAGCCGGAGATTCTCCCATGCCACCCATCGGCATCGCCGCTTTCCCCCCAACTCTCCCTCGCCAGCACCCCGCGCTTACTTGGCCCGTCTATCAAGGTCTGGGACCCTTGCAATGTCCTCCTTCCGCCCCCTTTCTCAAACCGAGGTTTTGATTTGGATGGTGGTGATCGGGGGACGATGACGGAGGTTTACTTGATTTGCCACGGTGAGTGCACGGTTGGGTTGCGGCCAGATCTGGTTGGTGGGAGGTGGCCTGCCGCTGGGCTAACAGGGAATGGGGAGCGCCAGGCCCGAGCGCTCGCTGTGCTCCTTAGTTCCCAGGGAGTGAGGTTTAGTGCCGTTTACTCCTCACCATTGGATCGAGCTCGGGCCACTGCAGCCTTTGTCTGTCGGGTAATAAGAACAATATTTTTTATTTGAAATTAGCTGCATTTTGATTCT
Source organism: Dioscorea cayenensis subsp. rotundata (assembly GCF_009730915.1). Classification (NCBI taxonomy): domain Eukaryota; kingdom Viridiplantae; phylum Streptophyta; class Magnoliopsida; order Dioscoreales; family Dioscoreaceae; genus Dioscorea; species Dioscorea cayenensis. The sequence continues at coordinate 17,824,856 of NC_052484.1, forward strand.
TTGAATTTGATCGGTGTTTTTTTAATATTGGATCTTTCACACTCTGAGTTTACCTATGTTATGCATTGCAAGTTATTGAATTTTTGCACAGACTTTTGCTAAGTTAACTGAAGATTATACTGAGTGTGGTCTTGCCACAAAAACCTTGCATCTGAATATAGACTTTGAACCTTTTTGTGATATTGGGATTGTTGTCAAGGTGGTCACTTAGTGCGAATGAGGGAAACTTTTAATTGGGAGTAATGATTCAGAAACTTGCTATGATTAGAAATCCTACATGCCATATTGTTATGAGCATAACTAGAATTTGTGTTCTGTCGGTCAGCTTATAATTTGGTTTACAACCGTTCTGCCAATCTAATTGATGTTCATATCCCTATTGATGGTTCAACATCATTGAAGTGACAGACACAATATAAAAGATGTGGCCTATAAGGGACTCTATTTTAAGTGTGGTGGGTTGTGATGAGTCTAATTTCATGGCGTTTGGCCCTTTGCCAATTTACATCCAGGTTATGATTTTGTTGGTGAGGTAAGTCTTTAGTGATTGGTGAAACCTGCTCCTAATCATCAATAAAGTTTTTTTTTTCCTCCAAAATTTCATTGCTTGTTGGGGATGATTAGTTTGTTGTTAACACATAATAAGCTATGGTTAATGTGGCTTGATTACACCAGCAATATATACTGCATTTACTAGGGTAATGGAGGAGGTCTTTAGTGTTTCACTTGATTAGCATGTTTTTAGACCTTCAGATTTGGAGTAAGCTGTAATAGAAAGTTTATTGCTGTTTGTGGTTGCCCACAGTGATCAGTCTATGTTTGCCAGGTAATTTCCATGTAAAGTGCTAATTTTAGTGAAGAAATAACTTAAAAATTGAAACCTACTGAATTATTATTATCTGCAGAATGTCAAGATGTTGTATTGTGAGGGCTAGTCTTTTTGCATTTGTCATCTTGATTTTTGGTCTTGTCACATTGGTAGTTGGGCCTATGATTAAGAGGTTTATTGGCCTTGAGCATATGGTTGGTGAGGTTTGCTGTCATGAGTTTCCTTAACTTCTTTGTAATTGGCTGTACCATTATTGTTTGTCTAAATGTGATAAACTTGTATCAAAATGACTCGGGATCATTGGTCAATTACATTTTTGAATGTAGTTATCATCATTATTAATCAGTAGAACTTGAGTCTTCATTCTATCTTTTTGGTCAATTATGCTCATTATTAGATAAGAGCCTGCCTTATTCTTTTGTAAATCTAACCATCCAGTTTATTTTGATGAATGCAAATCCAGCGTCTTGTGGATTAATGCTTTTAATGTTTTAGTTCATCATATTGAGAATCTTGGGATGATGATTGATTGAAATTTTGGAAACTAGTTTGGTTCCCTCATCTCCCATAAAATGCAATTCCACAAATTGACTTTTCAGAATATTCCTCGGGCCAGCTAAAATTGTTTTTGGGAATATTTCCTTCTATTTCCTTGCAGCTATGAGATCGACAATAGGAATAACCACCGCTGATTATTCCCGTAAATCAAATAATATTTTTACTCTCTGTACCTTCAGATGGAGCTGTGCATACAATTTTTTTTATCTTAACATTGGCATGCATCTTTGACTCTTTTGTTGAGCCATGCATTAATCATGATGGAACAACAAATCAATATTTCTTTTTCATAATTATGGCTCTTTAAATTTTCTTTAGGCACGGACTTCTTATTTCTTAAAAATAATTTGATTGAACTGGTTAGGTTATGGGTCTTAGTATCATACCCGTAATTTGTATTGTTCTCTACTTTTTGAAGAACTTTCCAGTTAATGGCATTAAAAGACATCACATTCATTTGATTGAACATACAAAGCATGGGTCTTTGTATGGAGCAGCCTAATTTTTATCATTTTAATTTTCCAGTGAATGGCATTAAATGATACTTTGCTTAGCATGCCTAACAAGCCACCCCATATTTACTGACTCATTTCACGTTCATGATAAATGATCCATAATAATTGTTTGCTTATCATTAATAATCTTCGTGGGTAAGGAATTGACTCTCCATTGTCTGGACATCTCTTAATAAAAGTACTTAATGCCCAAAGATAACACTATTTAGCATAAAATTTTAGAGAATGCAAATCTCAAGATATTGCCTTGGTACCAGGGCTTGCTTCTTTGATCTGCGGTCCTTGTGTGTATAACTGTCACTCGTTAGTATCTCATAATAGGATGTAGGTTCTCCACTTTGGCTTCTTATAAACTTTACTTGTTTTGGGCTTTATATAATCTTTTATCTTTCTTTTTTTTAATCACATTCCTTGGTAGAGCATTGATGAATTAGTTGATTTCTGGTGTTCAGATTCATCTTGTTCGTGATGATGGCATATTGCCTCATTGTTGTAGATATTGTATGTTAGTGTCTGCTAAAACTTTCATTTCTTTCTGTTTGGAGAGTTCAATTGACATTAAACAATTCCATTTCTTTTCTATTCAGAGAGTTCAATTGACATTGAATAATGTTTGATATAATCCTGCAGGAACTTGGTTTCTTAGAGGAGCAGATACAATCCTCTGATGCCTTGACTGAGATGAGTCAGGGCCAGTGGGAAGGTTGTCTCCGCTCGGATATCTACACCCTTGAAATGGTCAGTTTGATCGAAAGAACCCAGCCTGATTTCCTACCACCTTCAGGTGAATCACTCAGACAGGTGGAATTTCGAATGATCGAATTCCTAAATAAAACTGTACTGGGACTGCCCCAAAGGCTGACAAGTGGGGATGCACTAATGCACCAGAATGATGCCAAAGGATTTTCACGCCACAGCTCGACCAATTCTGTACAAGAACGAGATACTGCTCACATGGATCTGGTTCATAGGCTCAACCGACCGGGAATGCAGAGGAAGATATCTGGCAAAAGCCGACTTCAGTTTATGACAACAGGAGAAAATGATATGGAAGACGAATTCTCTCCTAGAGAAGCCATTCAGAGTACCGGCAGAAACCCTGCTACTTCCATTGGTATTTTCACTCATGCAACCCCAATCAAATGCCTTCTTACCGGCATTCTAAATTGCAGCCCCGTGATGTCTCAGAAGTTATGTGTTGATGATTCTTCGATCACAGTCCTGCAGCACTCCCTTAGAACAGGATGGCAGGTAAAGAGGCTAAATGATACTGCACATCTGAGGCTTCTCTAAACATACATACACAACAAGCAGCTTCTTCGAATTTGGATCAGTTCAATGCTGATTGACGAAACGGTTTTGTTTTAAACCCGGTGCTTCAATGAACAAAACAACATTATCAGTGCTACACAGATGAGCCCGGAAAAGGAAGGTGAGATCTCTTGTATTTGTTGCATTTATTATTGTAATGTTTCCATAAACTATCATCAGATAAAAAAATATAAAAAAAAAGAAAATTTTCCCATTCTCAGTTCCAGAATTGAAGATGCTGGAGCTGGTGTGTAACTATTATATTTCTCATTGTTTGATTTATGGGGAATTCATTTCAAGTGATGAGTGCCATTTCAGCTGAAAGTTTCAGGCTTCCATCTTGTGAACTCTAATTGTTAGATACCATACCAGTACTACTTTTTAGTTCCTTATCATGCAACATATCTTTGTTGTCTGGTTTCATGCACCCCATGTTATTACTTCATTTGCTGATGCCCCATTTTTGTCCCCCATTTGGTATTATTTGATAAATGATTTTCCATTTTGCTTCTTTTTTTCTTTTCCTTTTTTCATATATATTACATAATATTTATGTCATTCATGTTTGATTTTCCAATATATACAAATTATACAGTGAAAAAAATTATATTTTATAAAAGTTAGAGTAGGGTGTAGATTTATTTATATTTATGTACAGTGTAACACAGTGTATAAAACCAGGGACTTGTCTGGTTGAAGAACCCGGCAAGATGAGCTCTTATCTAAATATATATCCTCCACCAAATCTGATCTCAGCAAAGCGATAGAATAGTTCTTCACTAAACAAAAACAACCCAAAAATGCATTATGCATGTAGAGAAAGACAAGAAAATCATCTAGCATTTCTAGAGCAATCTGTTTGTCTACAAATCTCATTTAGTTCCTTTTCAAAGCCACAAACCCTTCACAATTATTAAGCAAGCTAGTTGTGTCAATAGGTGGATCAAATTTCCACAAGATGTTGATTGTTTGCCACCCTGGAAAGCAATTGCATGAAAAGCTAGTGGCCAACAACACACAAAGGCAAAAAAGAATTGAATGAATACAATAGACTTTAATCATTCTACCCCATACTCTATAGATGGTCTATGTGGGGATCATCCCTTTAATAAAGTCAAGAAGGAATCTGAATTAATAGATTAAAAAGAAAGCCAATAGATGAACCATGTTCCATAGCTAAAATTATAGAGAGAGAGAAATCTATAGTGATCAAACAGAGATGAAGTTCTTATTTCAGTGTCCTTGTTGCTCATGCTTCTGCTTCATGAAGACCAAACCAGCAAAGCCAAAGGAGAAAGAAGCCAAAGGTGATTGATGAAGAGGGAGATGATGGATACAATAATCAATGTGGCTGGATAAGGTTCTCTGAATGCTCTCTCTCTCTTTCTGTGTTTAGGTGAATGCAATGCATTGGTTGTATGTAGCTCTTACCAATAATTATGTGCAATAAATTTGGCCTGAAATGGCTTTTCTTGTTCAAGAGTTGTTGTGGATTACAAGCTCTTTTTGTCTTTGTCAATGTGATTAGTTTTTGAGATACCCATCTCCTCCATTTGTTGTTCCACTGTTACCAGACCAGTCTCTGCAAGAAAACTGAAAAAGGAAAAGGGAATGATCATCTGTTAAGTTGTTAGGAATTGTAGTGCATATGACTTGCTAATTTGTTATGAAACTGAAAAATGAAATAGCAAACACATAAAAGTCCATAAAGCAAGCATATTCATTTTGATTTGCTAGTATGAGAGAAACACAAACATGATGAGAAGTTTCTGCAAGTAAGGATGGATTCAATTGCATTTCATTTAATAATTTTTAAAAGCATGGGGAGGTTCAGTAGTTTTTTTTTCAGGTGAAGACAGCCAATTGATCAATCAATCTATGATGGTGATTGAAAGTTGTAAAAAAATCATTGATTGATTAGTAATGCATGATGCTCTGGTTTGGTCAATTTCATCAAACAGCAAGCAAGAAAGAGAAGTTTACTTCTATTGCTAAATTCCTCAACTCCATTCCTTTTACTATAAGTCTAGGGAGAAGGTATGAAGTAGAAGAAAAGAGAGAAGGAAAACACAAATGAAGATGAACACTTTGATGTGTAATGCATACATATAAACTAATAATGCACTAAATTCAAAGATGAGTTTATACTTTTCATGATCCTGAAAAATGGTACTTCAGAAGGAGAAAATTGGACAACAATGTGTACCAAAAGAGTCCACATGAGTTTGTGGAAAGCACTATGAAAAATAAATAAATATCCATAGGCTAAAAGATAAACAAGCATGCATATGTAAATGCAAGTGCAGTCATTCAGAGGAGAGGACAATCAAGCATCTGAAGCAATTATCATTAAAAGCCAAAGTTTCATAATGAAAATGATAAATGCAAGTAATAATCATAAACTGCTTGTGAAACACTTCTAATAATTCCAGAATTGGCAGACTGGTTTGAACCATGAGAAAAAAATCATTATCAACAGTAATCAGTCAGCTATAATTCAGATTTAAACTATCATGTGGTATTCTTTCATAAAGGATCAAATCAGCAAAGTTTATAAAGCAAGAATAAGAATATAACAGCTTAAATGGGCCCCTTACATCCAAGAAGCCATCAACCAACTAAAAAGATAAAAAAACTTCTATTCCATGAGAAAGGAAGGGAAAAGGAATATAAGCAGGATGTCTTGCAGACAGTAAATGAAAATCGACTCCAGAAAAAGGGACTAGAAAGGGAAAGCCATGTTCATGTTTGAAGAACATGCAACACAAACTTTATGACACATCCTCACAGGATTCCAATTTCCAAAGTAGTTAGACTCAAAAAAGTAATGCCATTGTCCAATGGACCTTTAACACAAACAGTTGCTTCAAACTTAATTTGCAACCAGCTATTAAGGGATCAACATTAGCTTTAATCCTTTTAATAATAAAAAAGAATCAGGTACAGGGAATCACAATGAGGTAGCTGGAGTGAAGTTTGAAGAACAACATGGTACATTAAGTTGGTTGAATCATTCATGACGGGAAACATTGGCATTACGGTGCTTTTATTTTCGTAGAGATTATGTTTAGTTAGAAAATAAATGATGTCTTTAGAAATGACTAACAATTGCTCAGAGAATACGTAGCTTTTGATGGTTCAATCTGAGAGACTAATGTGATAGTTCTCATTATGCATAGAGGGAGTTAGGTATGTGCAAGAAGACTACTATGAAGCAATGATAAAAACGGTTGAATTTTAACTGAGTAAAAGGAGAAAACAGTATCAGAGAACATGCAGTCACACAAATGCATCTTTTTTTTCATGACTGGAATTACAACTTAACATAACTTCCATGAAACTAAGTGGCAAAGTAACAAATTGCACTAAAGCTAGATTGCTATTTCCATCTCGCCTGCCACACCCCGATCTGAATTGTTATCAGAAATATTAAAATTCTTGAAAAATAGAGAATTTTAAGACTAAATAGGCAACAATCAAATATGCAGCTAGAAGTAAAGGGAAGGAGGGAAAATTACCCATTTAAGAGTACAAAAAGCAGTGCACCGATAATAACAAGCAAAGCAACATGGCCAACGATAATGAAATCACTCGAGGAAAATGCCAATGCAAGCATGGCAGTAAGAGTAACTCCAAGCATTAAAAATATAATCTTGAGCACAAACCATGTAGGACCCTGGAAATTGACAAGATGATATTATTTTACTTAAAAAATAGTAAAAATAATTCATATTGGTTCTCAAGAATTGTACGCACATTGACACCGGAAGCTAAAGCTCCCAGAAACACAGCATTAGCAGATGACAGATTATTTGGACTTGGTTCAGCCATATATTGAATTTTCACCTATGTGGTAAAATTAATTCAATCATCAGATAAACCAAATCATATGATCTAACTTCACAAAGTTCAAACATTATAATGCAACTTACCTTTTGTAGAGAGCAACACAGCTCTAATTATACAATAAAGCAAAAATTTGCTAATTCTGTTAGCAGGAATCAAAATTTTGAATCTGTACAAGAGAAGTATATAAAAGTTAGCAGGAAAACAAGATATAGCAGTGTGAAAAGATGAAGATTGGATTATTAATATATGTTAAGCAGATTGAAAAAAGAAGAAAATTGCAAAAATAACTAAAATTTTACAACATAAGTTACTAATATGTTGCGCAAGGAAGGCATTACCGATATACTATGTGATAGACAAGAGCTCATGAAGACTCTCAGAAAAATTTTATAGGCAAGCTAACACAGTTGCAGCTCAATATAGGACTCCTAATTTTCCATGGTTGAAGGAATTCTCTTATAACAGACAGCAATATGGAATCTTCAAAATCAAACTTGCCACAGTTCATAAGTTCAAGAGAACTACATCTCTCAAAGAAACACACGAAAGCGTGCTGTAGAATTGAATGCACAAAGTTTTATCTTGATGCCAAGAGCTTAGCTCATTGTCTTGAATCTTAATGACTTGATATTCAAGAATAGGTTAAATAAAAGATAAACAAGGCTGAGCCATTAAGATTATTCAGAAATATGTATTAACATCTACTAATTCACTACTATGGAAGACTTGGGTTGTTCAAATTATAGGAACAAAAGGTGAAAAAAAGGAAGGAAGACCAAAGGAAAAATGAATATTAGCACAAAAACAATGCATAAGAACAGTAACATGGTCTAAAACCTACATATGACAAAATGTAGACCACAAAAGGAAAGAATCAAAGTGATGACAAAATAAAACAAAATGATACAACGAGAACAACAAGGCATATACCAACACATCTATGATTAACAATTGGGATACTTCAGGAGCAAGTATTCAAGGTCAAAATAAGCACTCTGATTCTCCACTCAGCAGTAAAAAAAAAAATTCTCTCTTTTACACTCACCAAAATGTCACTTGTCCTCATCTCCATTCATGTTATTTTTTACTCTTCCCTTCATCAATCACTTTTAATCCTCTTACATCTCTCCACAGATCATTAGCAGGTTCACATCAAACCATCTATAACAGTCTCCTATCATTCTCATTTCAAACAAAAATGCTAATAATCTTGTATTTCATTCATTGCTAACACCAATTTAGCTATTTTCAATGACAAGCAAGGATATGCGCACACAAATAATGCAAAAATAAGACTTTACTCATTTCCTTTCTTCCAAAAAACAAGTACTTCCACTCTAACAGATCAAAATAAATCCATCGCGTGATGCTAAGAAAAACTTAAGCTTTGACACTCCAGAAAAATCAAATTCAAGCACAAAAGTCAAAACAATTAAGAGAAACTTGGTGAAATCTCAACAGAAACAGAGCAAAAAAACTAGAAAACTAGCATCAAAATCACAACTTTCACTCATGAATCAAAAGAAAGAGATCAAAGAAACGCAAGACACGCACCTCGCGAATTCCTTTTGAAACCCCAGAGCGAGATCAACGGAGTCCATACAAGGGCGCGGCGTGTATTAAACAAGCTGTCGAAGACCATGACCGTTAGATTGTCTCGAGATCCGAACTGATCGTCAATCACGAAAAACGAATCACCATACGGATCTAACGGTTGTGATAGCATCACAGTGCTCGGTTCGAGCACTCTTAAACCCCAGCTCACAGCGATGACCACAGACAAAGGGTTTTCTCGGAGGAGGATACGATGACCGGCGGTGAGGTTAAGGGGACCGTGACCCCCTTCGACTCCGTCTTCTCGCCGGCGGCGGTTCGTGAAGCGGCGGCGAAGGTCCATGACTCCATTGCCGACCACCAGAAGGATCTCGCCCGTGTCCAAGGCTTCATCTCCGACAACACCAACCTCATCAACCTCGTCCGGCACCTCCCCGACGAGCTCTCCCACGATATCATGGCATAAGAATCCCCTTACCCTTTGCTTTCCCTAATTCGTCTCGGAAAATTTCAATTTTGTTAGTTTTTGTTTTTGAGGTTTTGATTGGATTGCAGGTGCCGTTCGGTGGGGCAGCGTTCTTCCCGGGAAAATTGATCCACACCAATGAGTTTCTGGTAAAAAAAAATCAATTTTTTTCAAACTTTTTTTTTTTTCTGTTCTTCATTTGTGTTTATTTCATTGGCATGTTTATTTCATTTAGTGTTAGAGGGAAAGATGATTTTGGATTGAATATGATTACTTGAACGAGTACCTGAATCATTCTTTTTTAAAAATTTTTGCAAACATCACTTTAACCATTGTTAGTCAACTTCTCATTAATTTTTTTTTCCTTTATAGTTTAGGCTTCTTTGTTTTGTTTTTGGTAGAATATCAATGGTTTGATTTTGTTTTAGACTTATGCTTCTTGCATGATTGTTACCATTCCTTAGGTGCTGTTGGGGGAAGGATACTATGCAGATCGAACTGCAAGGCAAACTGTAGAGATTCTTAAAAGGAGAGGGAAGTCCTTGGAGTTGCAAGTGGAATCCTTGAAGGCGAAGATGATGAACCTTGAGGCGGAAGCGAAGTTTTTTGATTCAACAGCAACTGATGCTGCTGTGAGTTTTGTGGTTTTCATAAGTTTGGTTGCCTTTTATGATAATGCGAGAAGCTTATCAGTTTTACATGCTTTAGAAATTAATAATTTACTATTGAGAGAGATTTACTTGAGTCTCTTTTAATATTATGTGTGTCAACTCATCACATCGATTGTGATTTCTATATTTACAATGCCTTAAGTTCTTGTGCAAACAAAAAAATGGAGGCAAAGTGAGATCTTAAAGCCATATGTATCTTAACCTGTTGCATCATTTGTTTATTTATTTATAATTCTCCTGCCACCTAAATTGCTGCATGATTTTGTCTGCTGCAACATCTCAATAGAATAAATCTGAGACCGTGGATTGTAAGTTCCTTAATCTAGGTTTCCGTATGTATCTGATTGGATTATCTAATATATCCTGAATTCTGTTTGTTTCTTCTTTGACAGGAAGGTCTTGTAGAAATAATGGAAGACTATGTCGAAGAACCGAATAAAAGCAAACCTGAATCAAGTATGACAACAGGACCGCCAGGTTATGTTTTCATCTCTATTTGGTTCTTTACTTTTTTAACTCTGTATTATGTTTTAGTGTTATGCTTATTCATTTGATTGACAGTTGCATCAATTGGTTCATGATTCACAGTGTTGTTTGTGTAACAGTTGCTGACTTGGAAAAAGGTACTATTAATTATTGTATTCACATTGGTACTGAGAAAATTAAATTTGCTTTATGATTCATAGTTTAGGTTAGTGATGATGTTATCAAGGTGGAATTATTGAAAGAAAAATGTTTATGTGAAGGATGCAATAAAACTAGTGAGAGCATATCCGCCAAAGTTCACATCAGTCTCATAGGTTCTTGGACAGAAATTACTTGGTAAGGTCATAGGGTTTTAGTAAGTATAGGGTTTAAAGAAGTTAACCAGATAAATTCTAGATTTTGAAGATATTTGGTTGAGTTAGATTTTGATGGGAATTTTGGGAATCGGCGTTGTATACATTCATTATTTGTGACAATAAACATGCAGTTTTTGGATTAACAAGTTTCCTTTATTATTACGAAACACTTTTCATTTAGTGAAAGTTAAGCATCAAATATTATACTTGATCATGACCATAGTAGTTGATCCTCATCTTTTTAATGCCAAGATTTCAATAAATGGTTGAGTAAGCTTGACTCTTTGATTTTGGTCTCAGATTAATGTGGTTTAAATTTGATATAGAAGTTTTAGCTGAGAATGTGTGAAATGACATCGATCTTTCTATAAGTAGCATGGTCAATCAATTCCCAAGTTTTAATATGGTTCCTGTTTTTGGTTTGACAATTTCTGCTTAATGTTGAAAACTTTAGATATTTCAGATTCAAATGGTGCTTCAATATCAGACAATGCAAGAACATCTACTGCAGATGATGAATATGCTCAAATAATGGCCATGTTGGATGAACGTGAAAAAGAAGAACTTGAGCATGAGAATGCTTCTGGCACCAATAAAGAGTTGGGTGAATTTGAAGCAGAGGCACCTGCAGAAGATGATTCCAGCAGTGATGAAGAAGAGATAGTTGAAGCAGCTACTGGTTCCTCCACTTCACCGCATTCTGTTAATAATAAAGGAAATGAGATTTTCCAGGTAACTTTTGGTAACATCTCAGTATTGTTCTCCATGTCTACTTGCATTGTTATTCACTAGATTTCTGGCCTGTGATGACATAAGAAGAATAAGCTTGAGAATCCACTACAAGATTCAAACTGTGAAATATCGGGAAAACCTATTGGCGGCAACCTGCAACAATATGTTATGGAACAGTCTCAGGTAACCTGTCACTGCACCGAAGCATCTTTTGCACTGCAATTCTGCAGAAAATCTCGTCAAAACTTCTACTCCATATGCAGATGTATTTGTTGATTTGTTCTCCCCGCAATCCTCTTCTTCTTTTCAATCCTCTGTTTGTATCACTTATTTCATTAATTACAGTAGCTTGAATTAGCAAACTAACAGGAGACTTGTTTTGCAGGATTCTTCTGGTAATGCCGGGAAACAAACTTCTCGAACAGGATTTAGTGCACGCAGAGTATGATATTTGTCGGCCATTTTTCCGCTTTAAAGTAATCTGCTTCATGATATGAACTATTACGCTGACGATGGTTCGCTACTCTTTTCTGTTCCCAGTCTTTCACAGGATCCATCATTGAGCACGACGATGCTAACCTACCAAAAAGTTCTTCGAATCAGGTACTAAGACTCGCATATTTCTGGTAGCCGTGTTCAAATGCTAATAGGTTTGTTTTTATTCTTCAGTCTACCAGTTCAAATCCTGCAAAGCCGGTTTCAAGATTCAAGATGCAGAAAGGAAACCGATGAAACCGAACAAAAGATTATAGCTATGAGAAATGTTTCCCTTTGAATCAAATCTGTAAACCAAACAAGAGATTAAGCCATCAGTTTTAATATATTTACTCTGAACTTTAATGAGAAATCTGAGTCTTTTGATTTTTATTCTGTAGCAATAAATTCAAACACCGAACAAACACAACAGAAACTCAAATCTCAATCAAATGCAGCAAAAACAAGACAAGGACAAAATGAATAAGAAGTCCAAATCACTAAAAAAACTCATCAAAATCAAAATTAAAATCAAAGTCAAAGATGAATTCAACAAATGCTGCCCATCAAATTGGTTCTGAATTAAGCTTCCTCAGTTTTTTTCTCAATGAGTTCTTGAACCAGGTCTGCTACTTCCTGAACAGTAGTGATGTTCTGTGAGCTGTCTTCTTCCACACTGATGTTGAATTCCTCTTCTATAGCCATCACTATCTCCACCTACAATCCATCAATGAGTTTGATTCAGCCTAAAAACTTAAGTTTATAGAAAGACTGACCGATATATATATATATATACACACACACTCACCGTATCGAGAGAATCGGCGCCGAAAGTGCTGAACTTGGACTCTGGAGTGACAGCAGTTTCACTAGGCAATGCTAATTGTTTCCTTACAATGCCACAAATTTTTTCTAGTGTCTCAGGTTTAGCCTGAAAGCAGTTATATTTACAGTTAAAAAAAAGATCGAATTTTGTAACATTTTACTGCAAATTAAGACAAAATAAGCAGGTGAAAAACAATAATACTGCGCAGCAAATGCTAAGGCATGAGGATTTCAATGAGGGAAACCCATTCTTTGGCATTCCAAATGACACTAACTTCACATTGCTGAACCTTCCATTTATCTGCATGCATGAAAAATAAAACAAAGTCTCTGTTCAATTTAAGAGGATTTATATGAAAAGTTAAACACTTTTGAACTGATGAATTACAGTTACAAACAAAAGTAAAGCTTTTTGTTTAACTTTGTGAAGGAATAAGCATTGAAGTTGAAAACCATTAAAGAATACAAAGTAAATACAGAGTGAACTTGATGGACAAACAAAACCAAAAACAAACTTTGGAGAGCAATATATTGTTTATTATAATCATAGAAATGCAGAGAGACAAAGAGAGAGTTTACCAGTTTGAAAGTGGGTCTGAATGAGGATGAGAAGTTAAGGATTGTAGAAGAGACAGTAGCCATTGAAGAACAGTGAAGCAAGAGAGTAGTAGGATATGAGATAAGGAGAGTTTAGAGCCAAAATGGATATGAGAGGAGGAAATTTGTGAAAAGGACCCTGTAAAATAATTAAATTACAGATGTAACCTTTGGACTTGTGTTTGGGAGTTGAGTTACAAAGTGGTGTGACTTTTATGTTATTTATTTATGACAAAATGAAGAAAATTTTATATTCTTATATATATATTTTTAATTTTATATTAGATAATTTTAATTCATTTTTTTTTTTTGAAATTGAAAGGAGGGACAGTAATTTATAATTTTTGGCATTTGAATAAATATAAGAAAATAAATTTATATGTCAATCTCACATTTTCATTTCTTCCATAAAGTGACACTTTTTATGTGATTAAGAAGTCTTTGGCGGTGATTTATATATTAAATAATATATATATATATAGGAATATGGTAATTATCATTATTAATTTTGAGGTAGTGTCATTGTTTTTTATTAGAACATGGGGAACATGGGGGGATAATAGTGATAATTAGATCCTATTTTATTTAATTAAATAAATCCCAATATATATCTACAAACTTAAATTGATGCTTTTGAGAAACCATTTTTGGTTTTTGTGTGGAGATAGATGATTAATTAAAAGAATAAAATTAAAAGAAAAATCTAGCTACTCATGTTTTCCTCTTACTCTTTTTAAAATATGAAAAATTAGAAAAATGAAAGGAACTATATATTTGAATGATGTGATTTTTTTTTATTAGTTTGTGGTGTGTCATGCATGAAATTATCATATTTATTTATTGATTGAAAAATGTGATTAACATGGGTGAATTTATAATAGAGATTAACCTTCATTTTCTTATTTAATAAATATCAACATAATATATAAAAATTTTTAAATAAATATGGACGTTAAAAATGTGAGAATTAGATTATAATTCCATTTTTACAATGGAGATCCTTTGCATCAGTGTGTCTAACACGTTTTCAAACTTAAACAATAAAAATCTCACAATCAAACTTTATATAGTGGGGTCAATGTCAGTTTGTGGATCAAATATTCTTTGAAAATAGCATTTAAACTTGAAAAACGAAATATGTCATAAATTATTTTTTTCTATTTATATAGCGAGAAAATTAATTAAAAAAATTAAAACAAAATTAGCTGCTTATCTTTTTCCCCTCTCTTAAAAATATAAAAAAATTAGAAATATCAAACGAACTACACCCCTGACCCTTGTACATATATATATATATATATATATACTCCTATATTTTACACAGTACTATGTACACCAATGCATCCTTAGCCAACCACCATCTTCTCTCTCTCTCTCTCTCCTTCTCCTCCTCTACATCTTCATCTCTTCTCCTTCCATAACCTTCAACATCTCCAAAAAGCTCTCAAAGAAACAAAATTAATGGTTAGCCATAAGATCCAAGAACACCACACACATATCTCCCCAACTCTTTCCTACTAGCAAACTAGTTGATCCTCCATAAAAAGCTGAGAGATCTTTAATCTTCTTTTATCCCCTTGATTCACATAAGTAGTGTTCTTCTCTCTTTCTCTAGACTTCAATCTTAATTCCCTTGCCTTCAATCCCTTCTTCATCTTCTTGCTTTATTACATACTCTGTGTGTGTGTGTGTGTATATATATATGTATATATGCTATAGCTCTTGAAACGGATAATATCGAAATTAAAGAAGGCAAAGTCTAAGAACTATAGCATGAAACATGGTTCCATCTCCAAACCTTCTCCTGCAGCACATCAAGAACCATGAGAACTATTCCAACCACTTCCACCGAGAGAAGCCTTTCCTGAGATCGATCCCGATGACCGATGAGATGGCAACCTCCCGAGAAGGCGAAGAAGAACTAAGACATGGCAAAGGACAAGTAAGAACTAGTTTTATTCAAGAAACTGACCGTGAAGATAAGAATTGGCTCCAATTGAGCATTGGTGGCTCTGCAAGTACTTCTTCTCAGCCTCCGAGAGCTCCCATGGGGTTCGGCTTCTTCTCGAATAATTCCATGATTAGTATGAGTTTACAAGATGATTACCGGGCTTCGAGGAGTTCCCGTGTATCGCTGGCTCATGTTAGAGTTGTTAGCCCTCCGAGAAGGCCTCCCGCCGGGCTGTGGTTCATTCTCCGGGCTTCGCAAACTCAGTGAGTTGTATATAGATGTATATCATGATAAAACTGCATGCATTGAAACCTAAATTTATAGATGGAGTGCAACTCATCATGCAGGAGGAGAGGACATTTGCTACCTCAGCTACCAAAGAGCTACCTAAGGATCAGGTATATATATATATATATGCATACCATTTGGGTTTCCTTCTTTTTAACTAATTAATTTGTTCCTAAAATTAAAAAAATGGTTGTTAATTTATTTGGTATTCAGAGATGGGAGCATGACAGTGAGATTGTTGATGAAGTACTTGGTTAGTAAACTTCAACTGGATCATGAATCAGAGGTACTTATATTTATTTATTTTTGAAATACTTAATGGAAGATCAATGCATAAGATCAAAAGGAGTGCATTTGCATGTGTTATTTAAGCTATGTGTGATGTATGTGTGTTGAAGTTGGTTGTTGGAACCATGAAATGAACTTGGGAACTAAAAGGAGCACTCTTATGTTTGATTTTAACTTATGGAAGAGCACATTCAGGTGGGAAGTTTGTGTCTAATGTGACATATCATTGCTTGCTATTGTTTTTTAGCTTCTTGATTAGCTTCTCACTTATGCCATTAGCTACCTTAATTGGTTAATTTGTTGCCATTTTTGTCATTAGCTTCTCATTTTGATCAAAAGGTAATTAATGAACATCATGAAAAAAGTATCAATGAACTTTGATATGGCAACCACTTTTCATGAGTAAACATTTGACGAAATTCTCTTTTGTATGAATGAATATGGTATACATAACTTTCAATCTTAAGTATAACATAGAAGAGAATTAAAAGTTGATTAAGTTATAATATAGAAACAAATGTTCTATTTAGTTGAACTTGAAATCAATTAAAATCATATTAAAATAGTTTGTAAATGAATAATAGACTGACAATGTGCACTTTTTTTATGAATATAAACAGATCTTAAACAGACTCTGAGCTGGATATATAGTATATATACAGTATGAGAATATTATAGAAATTCCGGGTGAACAGTGAATAGTTTGTAAAATTGGTTATTCATGCAACATGCATGCATTTCCCCCTAAATACTTTCATATTAATTAAGTTCTTCGTCTCCAGTTAAACTAAAACTTGTTTTTTAATAAGTTTTAGTTAAGATAGAAACCATATATACACACACACACTTGAGTAAATATGAAGGGAAACTTGTTTAAATTTTTAGAATAAGTGCATTGGTGATTTTCCAATCACTCTTTACTGTTTTAACTATAGAAATTTATGTTAATGAAATGGATTAAGATTTTTAATTATAATTTGAATAATAGTGTAGATTTAATGGAGAAATATTTGAGAAATGCTTTCTTGGGCACATGCCTTTTGCTCCCTTTTTGATTTTTCTCTATTCCATTCCATGATGTGATTGTCACTAGCTTTGACGTGTATCATCTGTGCAAAACAAAAGGATGACATTTAACATGTGTTTTAGCATAAGAGGCTTAATTATCTCCTTATCCACCACCCATTTATGGACTACTAATTGCATAATAACTAATGCATAAAATATATCGGTTTGAATCATAGCAATATGACTTTTTATTAGGATCATTAATCCTTGAACTTGTCAAGTAATTAATGCATATCAATGTTCAAAATGAAAGAGTAATTAAGTTAATTATCTTTTGAATATATATTCAGATGAGAACTAATTATTTTTCACTAATCATAGTATACTTTATTGCTAATAAAATAAATAATCATTGATGAACTGTTAACATGCAATTGTTTTTAATTATAAGGATTATTGGCTTGCACATCATTTCATTTGCTTTGATTAATCCATTCATGCAAATTATATTGTGTACTTAATTACAGTCAACTTTAGTGACATCTATTTAAGAATGCACTTTCAATCAAATACATTAATATTGTCAAAGATTATTATAGGTATATAACATTATATTGTTGTTAATTTTTATCTTGTAGTGCATGCTACTAGCTCTTACAACTAAATTAATTATTTTTGACATATATAACTAATCCTTGAGTTAAGGCATCCATATCTCTTGCTTGATATTGAAAGAACACAATCATTAAGCCTTAGATTACTATTTAATCAGTGTCTCACTAATGATCAATGTATAAACATATATATTTGTGAACTTTGGGAGCCTTAAGGAAAGGAGAAAGGACAAAAGGGTCTTAAGAACATTCTGTATGATTTATGGAATGGAGTGCATGGAGGACTTTGAAAACAAGATGTCATTAAGGGTGGACCAATTGTGGTACCACCATTTAGAACTTTGTTTAATAATGAACATGCTTTTGGGATTGTGACTATATTTTGAAAATAAAGAGGAGAATATTGACTTAATTTTTATTATACTATATTTATTTATTTATTTTAATTTTCGGATCCGGCCACTTTGTCTTGTGGGTACCATTGAAGCAAACGTGGAGGAGACTTGCATGAGATTAATTTGTGTTTGCATCATGGGATGTTAGGTCTATATATTATATAGACAGAGGGAGATATTTATTTGGTTATTAATTATTTTGCTAATTAATATAGTGAGTTAAGAGAGAGATTAATAAAATATGGGTAGACCATGATTGATTGGACAAAATAAATATATTAAGTTCATAAGAACCTACTTAATAAAAGTATACCAAGAATAATTATGGTAAGCATTCAACAAATAATAATAACAATAGTAAGAGCCTTGAACATTATCAAAAGAATTGGATAGTTAGTTGTATTATTCCTTATGTTTATTATATTACTCTTTTTAATTAATATGTATATAAATAGTGATTTATTAAGGTTTATGAGGAAGGAGGAAAAGGAGAGAGTGGTGCATATGGTTGGTGAGATACATCTCAGAGGATTAGGCCTATGATAGAAAAGGTAGCTAGGGTATTAATTAGTAAGACACCTAATTAACCAAAAAATATATTAGGAGATGTAAGTTAGAAATTAAAAGAGAGAGGTCTGCTTATTTTGGACAGAACAATATTGATGTCTTTTTTCTTTTTTTTTAAAGGAGCATAACATTGGTAGATGGATGCACATATTCAAAAAACAAGAATTAAAGCAAATGATTAACAATGGAAAGTATTAATTGTTGAGTTTTGCACAGCAAATGCTTCTTGATGTAAATAAAATAATTTTGGATACTAAATTGATCAATAAATGAAATCAACAGATTCTAAATATTAGAAGTCCATCAAATTCACCAACCTTCATAAGCTATCTTAGAAGGTCCATCCCTTAATTAGTGAAATAGTAACAAAATTGGAGAGCTCCTGCACAGTTGATCGATCCATGAGTTGGTTCTAGTTCTTTGGAATTAGCTCAAGCCTTAATATTTAAACTTGAACAACAGATTCTAAATATTGGTTATCTTATAAACAAATCTCTAGTTAGAGCAAAATTCTTTGTGATTTAGGACTTAATTAGCACAATCTGTGAAAGCATAATTAATTTTTAAATTCCACTCCTCGACTAAGATTAGAGCCTGCACTTTTAGTTCCACAGCTTGATTGATATTATTTAGCCCCACACCAGATAGCACACCATTGACATAAGTAATATCTTGCCTAATTAAATCACTCATCAAATTCCAAACTAGTTTTGTTTTAGGACAAGGATAGAAAAAATGATCAACATTTTTTTTTTCAATCCAAAAATACACTAAAGAATGAATAATGCTATTAGTCCCGAGAAAACTTCCTGAATTGGTGTCCCGAAGTTAACCCCGGAGATGGGGTTAGCATCCCCACCTCCAAAGTTATGAAACCCTCCCTTCTACGGGGTTAACTTCAGGACACCAATTCAGAAAATTTTCTCAAGATTAATAACATTACTCCAATAGAATATATGTCCAAAGTAGAGAGCATGCAAATGTATATATATAGATTTTAAGCTAAAAATGCATCAACACCCGTATAAAGAATTTAACACTAGACACAAGCATTTTTATTAGATGCATTAGTATTACCAAGGCTAAAATAGGAGAGTTTAGACAAAGCCAAAAATAAGCCTCAACTTTAATTTTCATGTCCCATCTAGCATTATTCACAAGATTTGATAATTCTATGCTGCTAACATTAAGGTATTTATTGAAAAACATTGCTTAAGGATCAGAGGTATTTCAGAGCACCAAAAGTCATCTAAGAAATATACATTATGAGAATTATGAGAACTAATCCATATATATGTGAGACCCGATGATATCAATTGTTGTACATATTGTTAAGACAGGGACCCATCACCCTAACTTCTCCATAACCGCAGTTACAGGGAAGGGTTGGTGGTGGTATATCAACTAGAGGGAAGCGTCTCCCACAGGTGATGTGGGACTATGGTCCTAAGCCACTGCGTCCCAACACCCCCTCTGGGCCCACAGCAGATGTGGGACCCAAGATCCTAGCCATAGCTCGATACCACGTATTAAGGCAGGGGACCCACGCACCCTAACCTCCATAACCCTGCATTCTGAGGGAAGGGTTGGTGGTGGTATATCAACTAGAGGGAAGCGTCTCACAGGCGATGTGGGACTATGGTCCTAAGCCACTGCGTCCCAACACCCCTCCGGGCCCACAGCAGATGTGGGACCCAAGATCCTAGCCATAGCTACGATACCATGTTAAGGCAGGGGACCCACCACCCCTAACTTCTCCATAACCGCGATTCTGAGGGAAGGGTTGGTGGTGAGTATATCAACTAGAGGGCGTCTCCCAGGCGATGTGGGACTATGGTCCCTAAAGCCCAGCTGCGTCCCCAACACATATAAATCCAAAGAACCGAGAGTAGGGAGGGAATTATAGTTTTACATGTTGAAGCAACCATGTTTCAATTTCTAAAAATTCACTTAAACTATATCCCATAATTAAGATAGTTAAAACTATTTTTCGCCATTAGAACAATTTTAGCAATTTTTAAATATCTGCAACTTCAATAGATTTCTTTTCTATTTTGTGTTATTTTGTGTTAGTGAAGTATATAATCATGTTAAATTGATAAAAAAAAATAATTATAAAATCACAAACAAATTAATAATATAAAAAAAACTTAGTATAAGATAACATGACAACCGTCTACACTTAAATAAATAATAAAAAAAAATACACCAACACTTCCATTGATTTTCCTAGCTTGCACTACAATTGAATCATAAGTTAAATTAGCTCAAAAATTCAAAGTGCACCAACACTTTGATTTTTTATTTTTATAAGAAAAACGGATAACTTGGTCTCAACTTTTCTTAATTTCACCTTATTAATAATTATTTTGAGCATATTTTATTTGTTTATATCACCGTGCAATGGAAAAAGGTACATATAATGCATGCTCATGTGGAAGTGAAATCCTAATTATGATAGGAGAAAGAAAAGGCAAAGTATTGGTGGTGGATGCCACTATGAGTCTCTATGATTAATATCATTAAAAGGTTGGTTGCTAATGGGAAAAAAAAGTAGGTTCTTCATTGAGAAATTTTATGGTGTATTATGACATAAGATTGACATCATATTGTTTGCGCAATTTAGTTCATGCTCAAACTCTTTTTATCATAGTTTTCATTAATTTTTAGATAACAATAATTAAAGGAAAAGTTACATATATAGTTCTAATGCTTACCTTTTTTTTAAAAAAAAAAATATATTCTTCTCAATTAATAAAGACACTCAAAGTATATATATAGATGCATCAATAGCAAATTAAGTAACATATAAAACAACTACATAAGATGTAGTATCATTATCTTAGAAGAGTTAATTAGGTATTAAGTTGATAATTAATGATCAACTAAGGCACAATTAAGTAAGTTGCTTGAATTGTAATTTACTCATGCATAATTGTCTTCACACCCTTCTTAATTTTATATAAAATAAAGAGAGAAAAAAAAAAGAAAAAAAAATTCACTTTAAGTCCCAATTATACCAATTACTCATGAACTTATATTATCATATATGTATTTATGTTGATGAAATTTCAGGTGCAAATCACTTGCAGAGGACAAGAGCTTCATCCCATCTTAACATTGCAACATGTGAGAGACCAAATATGGTGGCCATACATTCAAGATTCACTAGCCATTGATCATGTTATGACATTGCAATATAGTAGAAGAATGTAGACATTGATTTGGTGTCTTTGTTAAAATGTTCAAGTAGTACTAATTATAATTGCTTTGTGTTTGCTTTTCTTGGTTTTCTTGTTTTGATTCTTGATTTCCCTCATTGAGTTCATTTAGTATGTTATGTAATATCCAAAATTCTTTGTTTCGAATTTATGAGATGAAACAGATCACAGGGATGATCTTCATGCATGTATTTAGGTTCATATGAGGATGGATTAATGACTTTTATTTAGCGATGTTGTTTGTTATATGATATCGCCTTTTTGAATTTTTATTTATTTATTTATTAATAGAGTCCGATTCTAATTTATTCATAATATTTTGATTACTTTGAATATTTGTCTTTCGAATGATAGATTTGATATAAATAAAAAGAATATATACATAAATTTGTTGGACCAATTTAATAAATTTTAACAGCATCTCTTAATTTTTAAAGTACAATATAAGTTTTCTGTTTTCTTATTGTGTTATACTAGAATATCGAAATTAAAATTAGAGAGATTAAAAAAAAGCTTAAGTCATTACTTAAAAATAATCCTTTATATCATAGTGTTCATAATCCAATGGCATTAGTCCCAATATCGATTATAGATGGACACTGGCGATAATGAGTCCCTGATTATGAGTATGGGGTTGTAGCCCAAATTCTACGTTAATTATAAGGGTGAGGGCACACAAACCGGACTAGCAATTCTCGACATATGCGCACACCTCTGATTGTATTGCACTTGTCGTATATATTTGTAAAAAAACTAAACTAAAAATGCCTTCATATATGGAAGGGTTGATCATTAAACTGTAGTAGCACCCAATATTGTCCAATAAAATCAATATGCCTTCATATATGGGCTTATATATAGATGTCTTTTTGGTGCTAACCAAGAACACAACACTACATCAAATGTTGGCCACCAACCATATATATATCTTAAAAAAACAGGCAAACCCTTGCAACAAATTAAGACCATAATGCATGGCCTCATGACATTCAGAACATGACAATGAGAAATTTGATTTGTGAACTAAAGTTCTTTTATATAAATACAAACTCAAGGACAGTCTATTTATTATATAACTCATTGCATCATCATGCGTGTCTATAGGAACATTAATCCTTACAGTTACATTTATATATCTATCTTATTGTCCTTGCCATATAAAGAAATATATGAGAATGAGGATTATTTGCAGGTTTCGTGCATTGCTTGCCATCAGTGCCATGTCTAATTGTCGGTCATGGCCAACACCTTATTTATTTATATTAGCACGTGCATGATTTTTTTTAAAAAAAAATAAAATAAATTATAAACATAATTACTAGAGAACAGTTAAAAAAAATCCACTAACCATGAAAACAAAAAAAATTAAAAGGCAAACAAACAAACAATAATAACTTTAAAAGCAACAACAAACAAAAGAAAAAAAAAATAAGAAACGACACAGAAATTAAAAATATGGTAACAACCACTAACTAAATTAGGGACATGGCTGAGAGTAACATAACAGAGCTCGTTCTCTATTAAAATCAAACTTAAAAAAATATTTATTTATTTATTTATTTATAATGTGGGCAATTACTATTTTCTTTAGGGAAGATGGTCTAAAAACTTAATTAAGTGTTTGTGTGATCATATTTTTTGGTTTTTATTTTTTTTTTAAGGCACTTAATTAAACTGCTCATGCCAACAAGTCTTCTCTCTCTCACACACACACGCACTCTATATATATATATATATATATGAAAATTATTAATCAGTCAATCAATTCTCCAATATATTTTATTCATATTTTTCAATTATTTACTTTTGAATTTTTTTTAATTCTCACCATTTTGCTAATTTTTTATAATATTAAAAATATCTTTATTTTGTAAGTGCAAAATTTTTTTTATTGTACTTAAATTCAAGTGCGAATGTTTTTCTCATCGTACTTAAACATGAGTCCATAAATATAGATAAATTTGTTCTTTTTAAATTTGGTCACAAACATGCTTAAGACAGAGAAGGAACGGCCAAGTTCACCAACCTTCTCATTTGTTGGACCCAAATTTGCCACCGGTATAAATGTTAATGAGCAGAATTAGAAATAATTTTGTAATATTATATAAATTTATATTTAGAAAGAAATGATTTAAAAAAAGGAAAAATTATTGTTTACCCCTCATGAATTTCAAATATTCCCAAACAGCCGTTTCAAGTTTGGCAAACTCCGGACAACCCTTTCGTTATTGTTTAACTTTCCTTTTACCCCCTACCGTTTACTTCAAATGGGTCCATGTTGTGAAATCTCAATTTTGCCCTTGAAAATGGTGGGGAAAAAAACGCCCAATCACATCATGTCCAACCTTTATGTGGGGCTTTCTGCTTGCTTTCTGTTAGACAATGTTTAGAAGTTGCATTACATCTTCTTGTTCTTCTCCTCATTTGGTTTGTTCGATTGCAGTTCTACCGGTTTTGTAATACGATGAGAATTTCTTCTTTGCTATCACTTTGACCATTCTGCGGGAGGGAGGGAGTAACAGAATTTATAAACAATGCAGGTTTATTATGGAGAGTTTTTGTGCTATTGATAGATGTAAATCTATTTCAGAAAACGAGTCAGGGTGAAGTTTATCATACCCGATAGATATAAATCGGTTTGTCCAACAGAAAATGAAGTTGACTTCCAGCGGATTGGTCAAGTGCACTCCATCTTCAAATGCGCTGTAGTCGATTTTGTTGTCGAGACAGACGATGTGCCATTGTCGAATCCTACTGAAAACGAGTTCATTTTGTTGTAAAGTTCTTCTCATTTATATTTATCTAGTTGTATATGTTAAATACTGTTTAACTGTGCTAGTCTATGTTTAAATATATTACATCTTTGTTTAAGAATTGTCGTCTCCGTTTAAATTTGTCTTTATTTGTTTAACTATTCATATTAACATTTAAATATTGACCTAACGTGTAAACTCTTTAAGTCTCTGCGTAAAATATTGATCTTTTTCGCTTGAACTGAAGTGTTGGCATGTGGCAGATGACAAGTTTATGGTATCTCGTGCAGAAGAATTAATGAAGGCATTAAATTTTCTGAATTTTAACATAAATATCGGAAGACCCCTTCGTCGTGATCAGTCAAGCTCGGTCCACCGTGCGTTTCCCTTTTTTTCTCGGATCTGAAGCGTCAACCAGTCTTCACTCCATAAATGAGAAGGAAGAACCCTTCCCATGGACAACCCCTCCTCGTCGTCGTCCTCCTCCTCCTCCTCTGCTTCTTGTCCAGGATATTCGCTAGAGTCAGACCAAAATTTTAAGATCAACTATATCTTAAAGGATGTCTCATGATCCTTCTCATCTTGAGAATCAATCAGCCGTAATCACGCAACAAGTTAAACTATCTTTTCTTGGCCAAGTCGAAATTCCCGCGTAATTGCTTGAATGCGGAGAGCGGGCATTTCGACTTGGGCAAGAAAAGAAAGTTTTCACTCATTGCTTGATTGCGGAGGATTCTCCAGAGGAAGAAGATCATGAAACATCCTTTAAGACGGAGTTGATATTTATCACTTGAGAATTGTTCTCACTCTTTAAAAACTTTTCCTCGGTGTGCAAATATTATTTTCTCTGTTTAACTCTCAGGATCTTCGCTTAAGTCAGACCATGACACATCGATTAATAGACGTTTTTATCAATGTGTTTGCTTAACCTTTTTTAACTGTTTGTGTTCTACGTTGTGCAGGTTCAAGTTGATGTGCATGTTATGCAACCGCTGTGAGCATTAGAAGGTACAGATATTTGGTGAGGAAAACCGAAATCTTAATAGACGAATGAGGGTCGACTCGCAAGTGTCCGAGGTCCGAGAAGACGTTGTAAATGTTATAAATGTTGTAAATGTTTTATTTTAAATGAAACAAACTTATATGAGTGTGAACTTCTGATATTTAATCAGAGACCATTGTAAATGTTTAAATATTTTAAATAAAACAAACTTATTTGAGTGTCAACTTGTGATATTTAAACAGAGACATAGTAAAAACATTTTCATAAACAAAAAAGGGCATTGTAAACAAAACAAAATGTTAAACAAAATCGATTTACTCTTTAAACAATGACAACGGTGTTTAAGCAAATACATAAAGATGTTTAAACAGTGACATGATAATTTAAACACTATATACAATTGTTTAAAAAGAGACTCATGATAGGGTGAGAACTTTCCTTCGCACGATGACAATATGGCTTCTATCGTCCCTAGCTTTCTTCCCGAAGCATCTCCCTTGCACTCGAGCTGCCGCTTGCGGGTCTTTGATTCTCCATCGGGCACTTGTGCGTAGCTTGTGCCCATGCATATCGTCCTAGGGTAGGTAACTCATCGACATAGTCAACTCTCCAGTTCGGATCCAAGCAGGACGTGTTTTGGAAGAGGATTGTACCCAGGAGGTTTTGAAAAAATATCGTATGTTTTGGAAAAATATCCATCTTTAACGCGATGTTAGTGAAAGCATTAATTTTAAACAATAACATATATTTTAAAACAGTTAAATCACTATATTTAAACGATTTACATATTGGTTTAAACGATATAGAAATTATTTAAACAGATAACCGTTAGTTTAAACATTATATGTAATGGTTTAAACATAAAAAGCTTGACGTTTAAACAGAGACTCATGATAAGGTGAGAACTTTCCTTCGAACGATGACAATATGGTTTCCTCGAGACAATGGTGGAAACCGGAGGCCAACTTCCAGACAAGGATGCCCGGCCGAAAGTAGGAGAACAACATCGAGCGCGCACGGAAGAGGGCGCCCTCTCATCCTGCCTTCGAGCAAGTGGTTCCGGAGCAATAGCATCCATCCATCGGATGACAAGTTGTTAAACGCTAAATAATATGTTTAAACATTAAAGACTTCTATTAAACATTGTTCATGATTTATGACATCTTTTCCTTCGAGCGATGACAAGCTGGTTTCTATCGTCGCTTGCTTCCGGTAAGTACTTTCACCGTAGCACAACATCCTTGGGATCTTGCCGAAACGGACTTTCTTTCCGGTTTCGGTCAGCTCGTAAAACCAGATGTTAAGCACGACCGAGCAACCCTTAATATACCCTGTGTTGGTCTTCTTCCCCGCGCATATATCTTGCACTCGAGCGACTGCTTGTGGAATGTCCTCCAGAAGCAACTTGTGCGTTCCCTGCGCCCATGCGTATCGACCCATGGCGGGTAGATCATCGACATAATCAACGATCCAGTTCGGAACCAAGCATGATGTATTTGGGAAGAGGACTGTACCCATGAGGTACACCATCAGGAGTTTGACAAAATTATCTTCTTCTCCCCTCTGTCGAACAAGTTGCACCAGAATGCTCTTGATGGAGTCTCTGTGTCTCTCGTATGTTTTCGATAGATACCGCCCTTCGAACGCTGACCTGGTTTTTTTCTTCTGAAAGACGACTGCGTCGCCATCGCAACGCAGACCAAGAACGAGGGCCACATCTTGAGGTCTGAAACTCAGCAGGCTTTCCCCGATCCTGAATTTATTGGTGCGACCATCGTACCTTTGCAAAAGAGAATCAAGAAGGGCCCTCTCTTGGTATATAGCTTCCAGCTCAGTGAACGCTGCAAACGGTGTCCTTCGAATAATCTCCCAGTGTCGAGGGGTCATGTTATCTTTCAATTCAGCCAAGGTCTCCACTACCGGTGTTAAGTAGCATCGCCCATTAACTAGGTTGACCACCATAATCACTAGCCTGTGACAATGACAACACATTCAGCAGTATTCACAAATTTTTAAGTGGGAAATGAAAAGTTTTAAACGGTAACATGTCAATTTTTAAACAGAGATATCATTTGTTAAATGGAGACGTAGTTTGTTAAAAAAAGACAACAATAGTTAAGTGGTGACATATTTTTTTAAACCACAACTCATATCTTAAATGGAGACCTCATTTGTAAAACTACAACCATATCAAATGAAAGGGGAAACGTACATTATAAACATTACACAAATCATAACAATCAAAAAACTAATTCGATCGTGTAGGCAGACAAAAATGTAAAACAAAACAAAACCCTAGCCGAGAAATCTCCGTGCAGACTAACAAAACCCTAGCCGATAAATCCCCCTGTAAGCTTCAATGTCTTCCAATAAAAAAGAACCACAAAACAAAATCGAAAAATCTTTCTTTGTAACAGAATAGTTAACATAAAACCATAATCACAACTTCTTCAATACCTTAGATTGCGAACTGATGAAATGTCGAATACTTGAGCGGGACTTCTCCTTTGAGACACCGGTGGAAAGGGAAAACCTGAAATTATAGAGGATGTTCCGACAGAGACAAAAGGGAAAAAGCTGAAGAGACGAATTGATAAAAATCAAGTATACGGCTCCAGTAAAGTTAACTCTTGGGATTACCCTAACCCCCACTTCCTCTCTAACCGCCGAAATGATGGCAATGCCACGACTTCCCATGCACGGGCAATTTCATCCATAAAATTTAAAAATCACTCCGTTAACCACCGTTACATGCTTTGGGGGTTTGGAAGAGAATGAAATTAAAAGGAAGGGGTTTTTAGGGATTCCCAAATTAAGGGGGTGTTTTTGAAAATATTGTAAACTTTGGGTTTTTTTTGGCAATTACCACTTTAACAAATAGGATTTTCTTTTTGAGATGTGAACCGAAAATGTAAGAAATCTTTTAGATACTTTTCTCTGTCTATATAATATATGTGTGTGTGTATATATATAGAAGATTATAAGAAATAATCAATGGAAAATATGTTCATGATCATTAACGTTTACTTGAATCTTTTTGAAAGAAAAACTAATAATGTAAAAGAAAAAATCCTGAGTATAATTAACTTTTGGGAAATATTAAATTTAAATGAGAATTGAAATTTGAATTTTTCATGAATAATTTATTTTGATTTTTTTAATATATATATATATATGTATGTATGTATATATATATTATTTTTAAAAAATTAATTTTTTTTAGTTCCTTCGTTTTTTATTATAGTAACTTTAGGATGCAGTTGTACAAAAATACATCCTCATGTTTTTTTTAAGTGGATAAACCACTCAACGATATCATTAAATACAAAAAAACATGATCATGTATTTTAAATATAAAAAGTATGAAGAGTTATTATTGGAAAAATAAAAAAACAAGTAAGAAGAAAAGTATGATTTATAGAGTTTCATTCAACTCCTAGACATGAAAATAAATTATGTACTTTTAAATATAAAAATAAATTTAAAAATTATGAACATTGACGTTTTAATTCACACACACACAAATATGCTTTTGCGCAATATATATACATAATTCTATACATTGACAAATTTATATTAGTATACGCAACTCTCCCTAAATAATATTCATTTTTCACATATAATTTGAAGATTATAGTTAATTGTGTTATTGTAATTTTGATTAAAAAAATAAAAGATAATTTGAGAAATGAAAAATAGAAAAAATAAATGAATAAATTGGGGTTGATGGACTCCTATTATATGTTTAGGGGAACCATTACTTACACATTTTCATACCTCCATTTGATGATGGAGGTGGATAGATGTAAATTATCCATTTTACTCTTCACAATATATTAATATATTAAATAAATATAAATATATTAATATTAAAATAATTAATATTTAATTATAAAAATCATATAACAATTATATTAAATAAATATTTATACTTAATATAAATGTATTACTATTAAAATAATTAATATTTAATCATAAAAATCATATAACAATTATATTAAATAAAAATTTATATTTAATATAAATATATTATTATTAAAATAATTAATATCTAATTATAATATTATATTAAATAAATATTTATTTCAAATATAAGTCATGAAATAATTAATAAGTAATTTAAATAATTAATTATAATAATTAAAATTTATTTAAAATATTTTATAAACAATAAAATTTATTTCTTTATATTAAGGGCATAAAAGTAATTTTATATTATATCTTTTCATTATTTTTTTAATTCCTAATAAATTACTCTTCTATTTTTCTCATTCTCAATAAATTACCTCTTTAATCAAACATATTTTTCATTACCATCCCTCTACACATTTCTTTCTCCCTCTTCATTATTTTATTTCTCCTCATTTCATTACATCTCCTCATTTCATTACAGTAATCAAAATACTACCTAGTGCATTCTTAATCCATTTTAAATATATTTAAAATTCTTAAGAAAACACAAGCGATGACTGGTCTAGTGGCACCTTTATAATTTGCAAAAAAAAAAGGGTAATTGTTAAAAAAAATCAAAAGGAAGAAATCAATTACACACAATTACAAATAATAAATACAATAAATAAGCAGACAACTAATCTCATTAAAAAATAAATTTGCAAATATTCTTTGAAATTGCAAACTCAACAATAAGTTTTCATTAGTCTATTTCATTGTCATTCCAAATAAAAAAAACATATACAAGTCAAGGGGTCGTTTGGCTCGTTTCTGTTTTTTCGTTTTTTTTGTTTTGTTTTTGCTTTGTTTTTTGTTTTATTTTTAATTTTTTGAAAACAAAAATATGTTTGGATACACTAACTGTTATGTATTTTAAAAACTGAAAAACAAGAACACGTTTGTTTAGCTTAAAATTATTATGACGTTTATTAATATTATTATTATTTTTTTTAATTCATATTTTCAATTTTTTTATAATATTTTATTTTTTATATTTGTTTGATTTATTATATTATTAAATAAAATTACATAGATTGTTGTTGTATGGGTAAAAATATCTCATAAAAATTGTACTATTTGGAACTAAAAATATTTTGGGGTTTGCCTTAAAAAATTTAATATATATATATATATTCAAATAGATCTATCAGATTTAAAAAAAAAATAATAAGTAGAAAGGAGAGGCAATATAGAGACATATTCATAATTTTTTTAAAATCAAGTAAAAGTCAATAGTTCAAACAATAGATTTTCATAAATATTTTTTCGATATATATATGCATGTATTTTATAAGTTATATCCTAGTTTATAAAAAGAAAGTGTCAAATAATAATTTTCACAAATACTTTTTAAAAATATAATTTTTATACTATATAAACTAATTTGTAAATATCAAGCCCAAATAATAAATTTTTGTAAATAATTTTCTTAAAAATATATTTTTTTTAAATTATTAGTATTAATTTGTAATAAAATTGATATTTTTTAAAAATAAAATTAAAAATAAAAAAATTAAAAATTAAAAGAAGAGAGAGAGAAGAGTAGAAGATGAAGGGTTTCATGTTGGGAGAGAGAGATTTGAAAAAGTTTCCAAAAAAAAAATTGAAAATATAAAAAAGTTGTTTTCTGTTTTTTTTAAAATTAATATGAATATTGTTGCTAAAATTTTTTAAAACAAAAACAAGATGTCAAACATGTTTTTTGAGTTTTGTTTCCAAAACATAAAACTGAAAACAAAAAACAAAAATTGACAACAATATTAAACACCCCTAAGTCAACGTTAAATTAACTCATATTAAAACTCAAAAATTATTTTTACAAATAACAAGTGAAATAAAATTAAAAGTGAAGGTTAGGAGCTAATCTTTAGTCAAAATTTTGGCGGGTAGTGAGTCATAAAAGAAATTGCTTTCTGAGTAATGTATACTTTTCCATTTTCATCATCCTCTTTCATTTTCATTAGCATTATTAAGCCTCTGATTGTTGAATTGCACTAATAGTACTATATATATATATATATGCCAGCCTTCATGAACTCCTTTGTCATGTCTCCTATTTTGATCTATTCACAGCTTTCTATTTCAACTCCCTCTATTTATTACCATTATTATCAATGAAAGATACATTGAGCTAATCATCAATACATATGCATGTGAGTGATCATGCTACATTAAATCTAAAACCATATTACATATATGGAGTATATATATATGTTCTATCTTGATGGAATACATATATTTTATCTTCATAATAATTTGAAATTAAATATACTTAAATAACTATTGGTCATGCATTATCATTAATTTGAATCCTATGCTAATTCTAATTGGTATTTTGGATGGTTAACTCTAAAAATTTAAAATGGAGTTAGTCTTTTGATGGAAATGATTATATATAGATCAAGACCAGGATCCTGATTTATCATTCTAGTAAATAGCCAGCTCAGTCATATCAATAGAAGAGAGCGAGATATATTGGAAGAGTATCTTGTCGAATTTGTTATAGAATGATCAACTGTAAGTGATCTTGCTTCAGCTGCTAATTAAATATTTAATTAATATAGTATATTAGATGTCCTACCCTATTTATTCTAACTATATATATATAATTAATATAGACTGAGAAACATGTGTACACTAATATATACATGCATGGGAGCAAGTAAAATAAATCAAAATGTGCATGAAGCCTTTGAAGATGAGAATGAAATTGGAAGCCCTTTGTTAGACAGCTGTGGGATGTAAGATTGAAAGGTACTCTAGCTAAATATTGAAGTTAGCTTTAATTTGACAGATATATATGCATGACTCAATGAGGACAAAATGCTGCATTAATTTGTACACATATTCATGACTCAATAGTGACAAGATGTTACATTAAAATATATTTACGCGTGTGCTTAATGATATTTAATCTCTCAAGATCACTGTGGATTAGTTTAAGTCATTGTCATGCCAACTTAGTTCAGTGTGACTCTATTAGGTGTCATTGAAAACTCAATTTAAATCACACGTAGAATTTGAATATTAATTAAATGTAAGAGTTGTAAAGCTTCTATACATATAAATATATATGAGATTAAGTTTTTTGGGGCGTTCATAGGAACGTCCCATTTTTAAAAAATGAAAGAGAGAGTGAGTTAAAGAGAGACACTGAGAGCAAAAATGGGTAGAGAGAGAAACCAACAATAGCTCAATAATAACTCAACATTTGTAGTATTATACCTGAGTGTACAGATATATGAAATAAAAACAGTACTGTCATGGGAAGGATTTAAATTCTTGCTCTCCTTTAACACTATTGTGTTATACCATTGGGCTATCCAATGGTTGACTATATATATAACAAATGGTTTTTATTAAAAAAATTAATTTAATTTACGTAATTACTGTTTATTGTATATATATATATATATATATGAAAACAACACCTATGGCATGCAGCAATTTTGATGTTTCAATTCCAGCTACCAATTAATGGCCATCTATTGCTAAAATGATGATTAAAATAATTGCATGTATTAATTAAAAATATTAAACTAACTGAAATTAATTAATTATGCACAGGATCAAAATTGTTACTTGTTATGTATATTATTCATAGATTATTATTAATTAGAGTCAGATATAATGTTTTTCCTTTTTCTTTTTGTTGAAGTTCAATAGCATAACTATGGAAATAAGTTCATTTTTTGACATTGATTTACTCTGTTTTTATTTTATTTTTATTTTTATTTTTTAATTTTACCATATGTTAGTTATCACATCTATATAGTTTATATATTTTACAAGTTTATGATGTTAAAAAAAAATCATAATTAAGTAAATTCGGGTTCTAAAGCAATTTCCACATTGATGATGTATATGATTAAATTTAATTTGGACTAAAATCTATTGAAAAACAATGGATAGATTCAAATCATATATATATATATATATTGAAAATCAATGGGCTTGTAGCCCAGCGGTATCTCGAGTCCTCTCATTGGGAGAGACGCGAGTCGCCCTACCTAAAAAAAAAAAATCTATTTAGTTTATTTCATTTTTTAAGTTTCAAAGTAATTTCAATAATGATAGTGATTTAGTTTGTAAAATCTATTTAATAGAACTCTTAAGTCATATCTAAATAGATGCAGTCTAATCACTTAAATTCAGTTCTGAAAATTCTTAGTTATTTTCTACCAACTTATAAATCTCTCCATTATCATCACAAATCCCTCAAAAATTTATAATTGAAAAAGAAAATCACATAAGTTGCAATGTAATCTTTTTTGAATATAGCAAGATAAAAGCGTAACACTACTAATTATACTTATATTTAATATACACATAGAGGTGTTTTGTTTTACTTTTCATTTTTTAAAACAAAATTTTAGTTTTTTTAGTACTTCAATATATATATTACAAAAATAAAAATTAAAAGATAGAGTGGTGGGTAATAGTTAAATACATGGGTACATAACAACTCAAGCACATATCATTAGATCTTTTACCCAAGAAGGAAGCAGACATCCCAAAAAACCAACTCTCAAACTTGAGTACTTCAGCCACAATGGTAACAACTTATAACTAACAGTAAAAGTATATATATAACATAAAAAATTACATAGAAAGATGCCTTTCAAAACTCATAAAACTAAAATGGAAGTGACATTGAAACACAACTGCATTGGCTAGTCACATCAGCCTCCATACAGTACAACATTATAGGGGCCCCTTCCATCTCTCCCCTTCTCTCTCCCTCTAAAACAAGATGCTGAACATTGCCTTGGATTTTGTGCAAGAATCCATACACCATATTATGGTATTTATTTGTCCTTGTCTTCAACATTAATTCTCAACTTGTTTCATTCTTCAAATTAAGCAAGCAAGAAGAGCACTGAAATCTTCTTCTTAGTTGAGAGAGCACATATTGTTCACTAACACTCCACCCATTTGCATCATATAGCCACCATTATCCTGCAAAATGATAAATATACATTTATATATAAATATAGCTATACATATATAGATGATATTAATAATATGTTTAGATATGAAAACCTGCAGATCAAGGAAGGCAGTGGGACACTGAATCATTCTGTAGCTGTTTGTTGTGTCTTGAAAAGCTGTGGGTTGTGTGTGATTGGGTTGGTGCACCAGTAACTTGCATTTAATGGCAATGAAACTCATCAGCAAGATGAAAGACAAAGATGAAATTAAGTTAATTAATCCAGTTTAATTGATCAGTTAATTACCTCTTCATGATGAGTGATCATATAGCTTGCATATGGATCCATATTGAAGTTGTTCATGGGGTTCATTGTTGCTATTAACTTCATGGAGAGAAACTGATCATTGTTTAAACAAGCCATTAGAATCACATAATTATATATATGTTTCATTATATGTAATTAATTGATTTAAGTTTAACTGACCTCAACTTGATGCTGCAAGGACTGAACATAGTTAATGATTTCATCCAACATGAGAGCTTTACCAATGACCTACAAAAAATGGAACAAACTTTTTATCTAAGAGGAAGAAGATGCATTGATGAAATGGTATGATCATAATGATAACATTAATGCACCTTATCACAACCAGGAACAAGGCCTTGGAGAAGCTTCATCCTCTCACTTATCTTTTCCCTTCTCACCTAGAAATATAATTAATTAGCCATGCAACAACTTCATTAGTTTTGTGAATAAATTAATGAATGATATTAATTTGAGCTGAATGATATATATATATATATATATATATATTACTCTTTCTGCAAGGCTGTGGCTGTCTGTTGCTTGACCTCTCCTTGCTCTCACATGAACAAAGCCTTCTTGATCATTAGCTTTAGCCTTCTTCTGATGATCTCCTTCCTTGTAATTAGCCTCCTTAATGTCCTAACACAACAAGTTAAATTAACCAAAATAGAGAGTGATCAAAGTCAAATATATATATATATATATACACCTCAGGGAGAGAGTTGAAACAAGAAGTAGTATCATCTATGTGTTTTCTCTTCTTCTTCTTCTTCTTCTTGTCCTTGATGATCTTGTTCTCCATGGAGGCATTAATGGTGGTGGTGGTGGTGCTATCAAAGGAAATACAATTAGTGTCATTGGTTGTTCCATTAATGAGGTCTAGAAAGGAGGATGTAGTGTTGTTACTAGTGATCTCTCCATTGAGAATGTTAATGGGGTTGTAAGAGAAGGTTGCCATTTTGGAAGAAAGGTAAAAAAGAGAGATCTAAAGAGAGCAAGAAAGAGAGAGATATTGAGAACAATGAGAAAGAGAGAAGAAATTAAATACTTTATCAAAGTGTCATGCCTTGTGGCAGGCCTCACTTGGGTTTATATAAAAGTGGAAATAAATGATATGTGTTCATCTCTATGACCTTTGACCTACTTAATTTTGACACTAATAAGAATTATTTGGCATATTAATTTGTAAGTGTACTTACTAGAAGTTTTTAAAAATAACTTCTAATTAATGTTTTTTTTTAAATTATGAACTAGATATCTAACATTAGTGTCTTTTCATTTTATATGTTTAAATAAAAATTTTTTTTGGGAGATGGTTTTTAAAGTTATATATATATAATGAAATGTGGACTCCACATTTTAGAGTCAAACATAGATGTGGAGTAAATACCTCAAAACACCAGTGTCCTTACTCTATATAAGTTGAAATTTGAACCCATATCTTTAGCAGTACATATACATTTTACATATAAGACCTGGAAGAAATGATTGACAATATATATATATATATAGTATTCAGATAGTTTTGATAACAAAATATAATGAATCAAAAAAATTTTTTTGAATTGGTGAAAAAAATATATTAAAATGCTTGTTTCCTAAATCATTTAATATTTTAGCTTCTTTTAAACCACGTTTGTTATTAATGTTATTTTTCATGCATTTCAATACAAAAATCTAGTTTATAAAAAAAAACATTGTGTTTTGTCACTTATTATTATTATTATTATTATTAGTTTGGCTACGTCCTATTTTACTTTGATTGCACAATAGCTTATGACTTTATGAATATATATGTATACATAAATACAAAGGCCAGCTAGAAATCTATTATCATCTATAGGCTTTAAAACAAAGTCATAAAGTCTACAAAATGGCAGTACAAAATAAACACAAAAAAGGAGACATATCCTTCACAAAGGAAAGCAACTAAAGCTGCAAAGGGATCCGGGTCTATATAGTTAGATGATTAGATTGGACCCTACCCAACCAACCCGGTCTACATGGTTAGATCGGATCAATTAGTAGTACAAACCCATTTCTAGGTTTCAGGCTTGATTTCAACCTATCACGCAAGAGGACTTGGTTCACGGGCTAGACTTAGACACACTAATACGTACGTCACTGCATGCATGCATGCATGGTTTAATCATAACTAACGTACTATAAAAAGCAACGAACCGGACCGGTCCGACTTTGCTTAGTCTGGTCCAATCTTGTTCCATGCCTTGGTGTACCTTATTTACTTTTTACTATTATTGCTTATTTTTTACGTACATTGGGTTTTGTACAATGTACTAAAGAATGTCTCTGTATTTACTACTTACTAAGGTTTTCAAATTATAAGAATTGACAATTAAATGGAAAATATTAATCAGGGAAATTGATTTTGCATTTATATTTCTAAAAAATGAATAATTATGTATTCATCATTGAGGTTGATATTTAATTAATTTTTTCTTTATTTTTTTAATCTTAAAAGGAAACCTAAGTTTAAGAAGTGACCATTGTTAATATTTTGAGATGAAATAGTATTATTTATTTATTTATTTATTTTGATCCCTCTATCTCACTGGCTACTTAAACCATAACAAGCGTGAGTTGTGACATTACCCGTGAGTTAAATTTTAAACCGGTGAAACTTAGACAAAAAACCGGCAAGGGGTGAGCCTAACCTCAACACAAGCCTGGTCAAAGCCCGTAAATTCTGCCAAGCATATACCATGCTTTTTTTCATGCAAATTTGATAGAATGGAAAAACAAACAAATAAATTTTTTGTAGACATTTGGTACACAAGCTATTTAATAACAACTTTGACTGGCTAAAGATACAAAATACACATGTATGGTCACGTTGCAAGAACAACACATGCCGGAATTTACTCAAATTGCAACCGCACATTCACATGATTTGACAATTGACTCAGCTACACGATAAGAAACATTCATGGCCTTACCAGCATCTTTTTCATGTTCCTTCCTTTCACAGTAAATTCCGGTAAAACATACCGATCTTTTTCCCCTGCTTCCGATGATTTCCTCTGATTTTTCTGTACAATTTGATTGGTCATTCTCAAATTTTATGAGAGGGACATCCAAATAGTCATTCGTAATGATCTGTACATGTCGAACCGAATCAAAAGAAAATTTTCGCATTCAAAATCATCAGAAACTTCACAGCAAAGTGTACAAGAACCAGAGGATAATCACAACAAGAAGCTTTCTCATAGAAAATGAATAGTATTAACTGCAAGTAAATCAGTTGAAACAAGATATCACTCAAGGATGTGTTTTTGGCCAACAAGATTCAAGGCAAATGCACTGATTCATAGCTCTGCTGACACAAATTAGAATAAACAAACAAACTCATTTATGACGAAATGAGATGTTTGATCAAATGTACGAAAAGTTTAGACACATTTCGTGCATTTGATTTAACATCTTATTTCTTCATACAGCCAGACACAAGAAAAAACAGTTTTCCAACATGTCATCTTCTCTTTTCTTCAGCACACTGAACACACCTAACATATGCAAGTCTTGTGTGGAGCTTTTTCGCATTTAGAGCCGACAGAACTATGTACAATCCCTCAGCAGTTACATGCATGCATTAAAACAGTGCATGTGGTCATAAAGTACAGCATCACAAGGCTACAAATTAGTTCCATTCTTCAGAAAATTGTCCAATTTGAAGGATCAATCAGCCAATTAAGCATGTAAGGTTTAGGTTTCAATTCCAAACAATACAGAATATGTTGTTCCAAGTGGCATGACAATCACAAATATACCAACTCTACAAACCAAAATCATAAGATACGTGAAAGAAGGTTTCAGTGATTTACGATATATCACCACACGGCGGGATAACCGGTTTTAATTATGAAGAAATGCTTAATATCCCCATTTGATACTACCACAGCTCAACCTTCAATCCCGAGAGTTTTGCCTTACGCTTTCTGTCATTTCAATTAGTTCAGCAAGGGTTAGTAACTAAATAAATCATATGAGAATGCTTTGAACTAGAGAGAAGAAAAAAAAGTGCCCACCTGCATTGGAAGGTAGAGTTTGAATTCAGGTGGAAGCTCTTCCTCAGAGTATAGACGATCAGAAAAGAAGATTCTTCTAAGCCGACAGTTTGCATGAACTGTCACTCGCAGGGTCTCAACATAGTTTGTCCCATATGCTCTTCTTGTGTAATCAGCAAGATTTAACTGGATATTATTCCATCCATCATCCAACTTAAGAGGCATTGTGCAGATAAATGGCTTAACCCGTGTTACAGACTGAATCACGAGG
Source organism: Dioscorea cayenensis subsp. rotundata (assembly GCF_009730915.1). Taxonomy (NCBI): domain Eukaryota; kingdom Viridiplantae; phylum Streptophyta; class Magnoliopsida; order Dioscoreales; family Dioscoreaceae; genus Dioscorea; species Dioscorea cayenensis. Next base: position 17,863,654 of record NC_052484.1, read on the forward strand.
TACAAAGAACAAATTCATAATGGTAAATGAGCATTATCCCATAAGATAACTGAAAATTGGTTTTAAGTTTGTTTTAAGTCGGTAGATAAAATTGTATGGCAAAACTTACACACTTGAAAATTTGATGCTCTAAAACGCCGACGAACATTTTTATCATCCAATATATGAATCTCGAAAGTGAAGTATTTCTTCAGATTCTTCACAATCATGACCAGAAATGGAAGTTTTATCCCTAGTGTTGCAGCAGGATCAGCAGGGCAAGTAATATAAGTTGACTGCACATTTGGTCCAATTATTTCGAGTACACTTGACTGGATATCTTCATCTGGCAGCCGTTTAATATGACCCATTAACAACTGCAACAAGACAAACTTTTAGAAATAGTTTCCGAGATGGTGATACACAGAATTACAATAACTGAAATGCAAAATGGGAAAAATATGTTGGAAATTGATGATGCTAGATGTGCTCATAATAGAGCCTTAGGAGTACAGAAACCTATTTGCTCAATTATATTGACTGCGTTAAAAAGGCCGACACCACGACACAAAAAGTAATATAATGTTCAGCTCATGTCAATCTGATGATGACTTAACGATAATTTGTAAAAATTGTAATCATGATGAAATGAAAAATACTTCCTGCTGAAAAGCATCTGATGTTAAATTCACCTATCACACACAACATAGAATATTTTATTCAAATTCGAATTGAAGCTGTTATATATCAGAGAAAAACAGAATGCCATTTGTTAATTTCGCCCATGCTGTCAAAGAAAGGAGCTTCTTCATATCAGCACTACAACCCAGGAATGTGGTCCCATTCCAGTGCTAGAAGGTGTCAACTGTCAACCCACAGCCAAACTACCTCCAAATCCACCAACTTGGTGTGTTGTGGTCCAATCATGGTTTGGGATTGGACCAAAGCCATCGACCAGTGAGCATCCATAACATATCCAAGATATAGAGAAACCCCACAGAGGGAAGGCAAAATGATTCGCTCTATCATAACCAATTACTAATTTCAGCTAGATATAACTTTTTAGAAATACATAGTACAAAAGCCAATTGATTCTAATAAAATCATGCTTTTACTGCCTGAAACATCCAGCATCAAATATGATGCCCCCATCATTGTCACTATAATTACCTTTCGTCATTTGTCCTTTGTCAAGGCTTTTAATTATTGAGAGGATGCAACATTATAAACATGGGATTCGAAACGGCAAAACATCAAAAGGCTATGATTGGGGGCGTTATCATCTAAACCCAAACTTGCATGTGCATCATACACATATGTTTTACACATAAAGCATGTGCGTTTGGAAATATCTACATATATCAACAACATATTTGAACATTATAATAACTAAAAAATACTCACAAAGCAAGAAAGCATTCATAGACTATAAAAACAATTTGTTTTCACAAAGAAATAGTAGTTGATAAAAGACCTAATCCAAAAAATCAAATCAGTCATCAACATGAAATATGCCCCTATGCACACCAGCACCACAAAAGGGTTTAATTTAAAAAAATTTCTAATTCTGAGCATAGAATTTGTTCTATCTTATTAGCTTTGTAAAATCATTCTCTGTATTCATTCTTTAGACCTAACGTAATCATATGCCTATGGTGGCCCTCAGGGAAAAAAATTGACAAGGAACCATCTCACGCGACAAAAATATAAAGTTGGCATATCACTACTGGTCATGGTCGACAAGGCACATTAACAAAGAATAGAACAGAATCCAATAAAATCACTAATTTCACATCAAGACAATCCACAAAACAAATTAGCCATATGACAAAATATAGTCCTAGGCAACAGCTGTTAAGCAAAGATTACAAACCTTCTTTATCCCATATCTGCAAAGGCTTGCTCCTGACGAAGTAAGGAAAAAAACAAAGGTAGCATCTTCATTAGATAACATGCATAGTATGCAAGCAAAATTAAATTTAATCAATGATTTTCGCACATACCCAAGACTGTATAAGATGGACAAAAATCCAGATTGAAATGTATTTTTAAACATCTTCCTGAGTTCCTAACACCTGCAATCATTTCATAATAAAAACCCGATAAATTACATCAGACAAGAACATTAAAGACAGAAAAATAAAACTTGGAGGAACAGAGAACTCAATTAGAACATGCTCAGAGTATAACAAGGATAAAACAAATATACCACAATGTTGATAGAAAACACACATACGCCAATCTGGAAATCAAAGCCACATAAAGAAATAATTCCAACTATAAAAAGTAAATCAATAGGAAAACACTAATCTAGAGTTTCCGGAGCAAAAACCACATAACAGAGATCAATAGATGCCCAAATCAAGCCCTAGATTGAACAGTATCCGATTCAATTAACTAATTTCTACACAGAAAGGCATCTCACCTCACACCCCTTCCACTTCTACTCCTCGAGCTTCGATTTCTCTGCCAAGCTCGAAGTTTTGCCCAAAGTTTGAGAAGAAGACGAATTAGGGTTTGAAGAACCCCATTTTTTTCCAATCAGCCCCCGTAAATTTTCATAAATAGAAAACTATTCTTTAGTTTGCGGATCGGGTTAAAGAAGGCAGACCCGTATACCCGATAAGTTTTCTTATCGGATCTGATCTGTTAATCCAAACCCGATATATTTTTTTATTAATTTAAAATTTTAAATTAATAAAAAAAGGTAATAAATAATTAAGAAGGAAAAAAAGGTATCTTTAAGTCGCATTCACTGTCGATTATTTAAGTCATATCAAATCTCTCTTGCTTGTTAGAATATAAAAAATGATAATTTTAAATATAATAAAAAAATATATAATAATTTTTAAACCACATGATTGTACGGCATCAACAAAAAGATAAGTACATGCAAGTCCAGGGATAAGCGAGGCAAGCTATCGTGCTTAATTAGTTAATCAACTTTTTTAATCTTAATTAAGTACTTAATTAATCTGGCTAAGTTTGAGATGTACGTCATGGATGACATACTAAATGAATGGCATTGCATATATTTTTTTATAAATTGATTTTGTAAGATTTTAAATAAATATAATTAGCTTTTACACTCATTCCATTTATTGGAAAAAAGGTTTATAAGTGAATGTCATAGACTTTCTTACTATATAAATTAAATTATAATATAAAGTGATTTTTCTCAATGAGATTCAAAGATTAGTAGAGATGGCAATTTGTACCTTACCCGACGGAGATACTCAAGATGCAGTCCCTGGGTCAAAGAGGGTATTACCCTCTTTGACCGAGTCTGGCATCTGGATCTGACATCTAGATTAGTTTTTGAATGCAGTCGGGTTGGGTAAGGATATGCCTACTCCTACCCGCATCCCTTACCCTTACCCTTACTCGTTGAAGAGGGTATGGGTAAAACCCGTACCCGTACCCTTACATATATATATATATATATATATATATATATAATTTTTTATAAAACTAAACATTTACTCACAATTTACTCAATATCTATTTTCATAGTGATTAATTTGAAAATAATACTTCAAATTTTCTCTTAATATATTATTTTAAATTTTATTTAATTTCTATATTTATATTTGATAATATTATCAAAATTGAATTTTAGATATATATTAAGAATCATAATTAAATTAAAAAATAAATAAATATAAAAATTATAAGAACATCATGAAAAATAAGATACTAATAAAAAATCAATTGGATATAACTTATGAGAATTACTTTATAATGTTTTTTTATATTCAAAAATATTACTAGATATTTATAAAATTTGAAGTCTATATAAAAATATAAATAGTAGATATATGAAAAAAATTTTTAAACAAAAACCAAGATGGTTAAATATGAACAAAACAAAAGGTAGAGTTACCATTAAGTCCCAAATAGACGTCATTTTTTTATGTGATTATATAATTTAAGATAAACAAATATATCAACTCAGTAATTTTTGAATTTATGGATGTGTTTAAAAGATTAGTAATATAATGTATAATTAATTTATTTTTATTATTATTTAAATTTAATTCGATAATTTGAACAACTGAGAAATGGCGATCTGCAGGAGTATCCCGTACCTCGAGTAAGGGTAAGGGTATAATTTTTTACCCCAGAGGGTACGGGTGAAGGGTAGAATGCGGGTATGGGAGTGGAGAGTTACGAGTGACGGATAAAGGTTTTGGCATACCCTATCCATACCCTACCCGTTGCCATCCCTAAAGATTAGATTGAAAATAGGATGTCACATTTTTATTGTGATTGTAGGCAAAAATAGGGATGACAATTGGCGTGGGTACAGAAAGCATCAACCATTACCACCTCATCCCACCTACCATATATATCTTGTTCGGTTGCCCCACTCCGCATGAATAGTATTTTTTTTTAAATACCATAATCACCCCACCTTGATTTGCTCTATAGCCTTGCCCCATCGCGTTTATCTTTAAAACCATATAATTGATTTTCCAATACTCTCAAATGTATATACACATATTACACTATTATGCATTATAACAATGAATAGTATTAACTATACCCACTCGATCCCACTTCTTCCAAAATAAATCTCCGTCTCACCCGTCTCTGCTCTCAAATGAAAAACATGCTCTGATTGGGTCAGATCGGGTAGAAACCACATGGTGATGTGGGTTTTGGCAACTCTAAACAAGCAAATTAATAAAATAAAAACAAATATATATAGTAAAAAAATCAAATTTAACTTTTATTAATATCATCACCTAAACACATTATTAATATAATAACCCCATTTTTGGTATGCATGATATTTGAAGGTGCCCACAAAATCCTATGTGACATCAATCAAATTATATATGTTTTACATTATTGTTTGGAATATCTAATCTTGCAATTATCTATAATAGTAACATTATTTTATAATAATTATTATTAATGTTATTTTCATCATCTAAATTTTTAAAAAAATATATAATAATAATAATAATAAATTGAATCAATTCCCAAAGTATAGTACATAAAAGAGAAGTGGTGGGTTGGTCATGACTCATGACTCATGACTCATGATCTAGCATTTAATGCCAAAAGTCCCTTTCTTTCACTCTAACATGTGCCTTTCTTTGATTGACCATTAATTCATGCCATTAAATATATTCACATTTAAGTCTAAACGGGTTGACGGGTCGGGTTCACTTCTAATTTTAGACTCCAAAAAATAATTTCTGTATTAATTAATTAAATACGGATCGTCAACGGGTAGTTAGAATTCAGATTTAATCTAATTTTATTATAATTTAATTATATTAAAATCCAAGGCATCTAATAAAAAAAAGAAGAGGTGATTTTGTTTTTCTCGGATTCGGGTTTAGTTTTAATATAATCCGACCCGTTAAAGAGTTCTTTCTGGACAAATGCCAGCTCATCAAAAAGTGCTTGATATTTTCAAGCCCTCAAGATATGACCCCACGTGCGCCGTTCCCCATCCCCAGCTACCGCTTTCGGGTTCGGATCTAAACCCGCACCCGTTATCTCACCATCCAAATTCAATCACCTATATAATAACATATATATATATATATATATATATTTTCTGGTAAATTTTTAACTTAAGTAATCCATAAATTAAAATGTGATTTTATTTCATTTTCCAATATTTTACTATTATAATAAAAATAAAAATAAGATTAAAGTTGGCGGATTTGGATTTTTTACCTTATCGGATCTGGAAGGATCCGACCCGTTTTCTCTTCTTCATAACCTTCATCGACAGAGAGGGAGAGAGAGCACCTTCTTCTTCTTCTTCTTCTTCTTAGCTATGTCGCCGGAGAATGGAGTGGCCTCGTCGGCGCCGGTGTGTGATTACTGTGCGACGGCGGTGGCGGCTCTCTACTGTGGCGCAGACTCCGCCCGGCTCTGCCTCCTTTGTGACCGGAACGTGCACTCGGCCAACGCCCTATCGCGCAAGCACGCACGATCACCGCTTTGCTCATCGTGCTCATCCGGCGCCGCCGCATCCCGGCATGGCTCCATCTTCCTTTGCACCGACTGTGAGCTCGTCCCTTTGCCCTCCTCCACCAACCCGTCATCCCCCGTCCAACCCCTCTATGGCCTCCCATCCGCCTCTGATCTCGCTGCCGCTTTGAATCTCGATTTCTCTTCTAAGATCCCTAAGTCTTCGCTTCTGGATCCCCAATTCTTTTCGCCTGACGTTCTGGAGGAGCTCTACGTGCCGAGATGGGAAAAAAGCCTGCAGCTTTTGGAGCAGGTGATGGAGCTCTCCAAGGACGATGCTCCGGAGACTCCCCGCCAGAGTGACAACGGTGAGGTGATGCCCTACTCCGAGCTCTTGATGTCTCCTCTGGACGGGGGTCCGGATCTCAATGGGACTGTTCAGCACACGGGCGATGAGGAGCTTCTCTTCGATTCTGGGACTGTTGCTGATCACTCCACTCAGGTTTTCAAATTCTTCAGAAACATTTGTTTTTATTTTTGGGTTTTTTATTCCTTCTTGCTTGGATTTCAAGCACATTACTTTGCTGAACCTCATAAAGTTTTGAGGGATTAATTAGTGTGGTAATCCAAAATATGATTTTGAAGTGAAGAACAAATGGACATTCAGATTCAGCACTGCATTCACTTTGTTCAGATTTAGATTGATTCAACATCATGTTTGTTCTTGCTTCCTGGATTTCAACTTTGTATGGATTTCCTTGCAGATATGGGATTTTAATCTAGGAAGGTCCAGGGAGCAAAATGAATCCTCTTTGTTTGAAATGGATGGATATGGGACAAATACTGAAGGTTTTACAATTAAAAGCTATGATGATCTCTTTAGAGAAAATACGTTTTCAACTACACATGTCTTGGAAGACATTTACAACACGAATTGCATTTCGGCAGCAACTGATGATATATCTTCGACTAACGTTCGTTGTGTCTCATCTCGGAAAGTATGTCTTCGTTGATCTTCACTTGCATCATTTATATCCTCACTGTTTGTTTTTATGTTTTGCTTGTGAGTTCTTTGAGAGTTTTAGAGCACTAGAACTATAGTAGAATGTCACCATCTTCTTATTGCCATTTCATTGAAGTTATCAGGAGTGCTTTTCTGCAGATACCTTCTACATAGAGTCATGATTGTTTCTCTTTCAGTAAATTGTTTCAGGAGTTAGATTGGATCTCATACAAGTATTTTGAAAGAATGGAATTCCTTTGTATGTCTAGTGAGCATTTATACAAGTTATGTGAGTGATAGTCTGGTAGACTGACTGGGCTTTTTAGACTCATCAAATACAAATGCATGTATGCAACCATACTCGGTAGAGAAATACTTGTTGCTTTCAAAACAAGGGTTTAAGCTGTGTGAATGTGGTACTATAGTTTGAAGAATAGAAATAATTTTGGATCTATCAATTGAAGTACTGAGTTGCTTAGTCCTTGATCTTATCCTGCAACCATACTTTTTCTACATTATTTGTACTGGACCATCCACTTGAAGATATGTCTTGCTTCTTGACTTTGAAATAATTTCCAAAAATCCAAAATGATCACTATTGTTAAATGCCAGCAATCTTTCCTGTTCAAAACTGATGCACAAGTAGAAGGAGCAGGATATTGCATGAAGTAATGAGTATTGTCAGCAAATGTTTGTTATTCAAAGCTCATGCAAATGTACGAGCAATACTCCTAGACACCTGTGGATGTGTTGAATGTGTAGATTAAGAATACAATGTTCAGTTAAACACCAACAAGACCATTTTTTTGCTTAGTTAAACAAGTCTGTATCTCTGTTGCCATTGTTTTATGAATATTTTTTAATATAAGCTGTTACGTCCTCATAGGACAAAACTGAAATCCAGTTAAGCATCACATTGTAATGAGGGTACTAGCACCAACCTTCTGATGCTTCTTGTCACCAAATTCATAAACACTTTCAGTTACTTAACACTAAAGAAATTCTTATTCTTTTGTTCTGCAGAAAGGGCAGGATAATTTAACAGCAAACTCAGGAAATAGCAATTGGACTGCAGTTAGGCCAACGAATGTATTACATGATACTGAACCTAATCATGCCATCAAAGAGATCTCCTTTACTCAGCACCCTGTCATTAGCAGCAAGCAGTTCAAAGCATTGAACAAAATAGACAGTGAGCAATTGGCCCAAAACCGAGGAAATGCAATGCAACGATATAAAGAGAAAAGAAAGACTCGCAGGCATGGTTTTTCTGCATTTGCTTGTCTGCTGATTTTCTGATATGAATTGAAAATCATGTGTATCTAAATTATCAACAGATATGATAAACACATTCGATATGAATCGAGGAAGGCAAGAGCTGACACTCGGATGCGAGTTAAGGGTCGATTTGTCAAGGCTTCGGAAACAATGGATGATGAAAATGATGGATGAATGGATTTCTGTTAGCCAACCATGGCTGTAAATTCTTTTCTTCTTTCTTTTCTTCTTGCTATTTCCATTGTTGTTTTGTTGGAAGTTTTGTCATTTATATGAATATGTGACATCTCCTTAAAGAATTTAGAAATGAGCAAGTTATGTGTTTCTTTGCTTCTTAAATATGCAATCATTCATTAAAATTTTTAATTATAGAGATGTTCATAAACATTCACTTTTTTAATGCTATTTACCACACATAATATACATTTAAAAAGAAATTTATATAAACTAAAAGGTTAAAAAAATAAAATAAAATGACAAGTAATATTGGAAAATTCATAATTTAGTTGTTTTTCAGGTGTGGCAAAACTAAAAACCCTGTGTATTTTATTGTTATCATGAATTTTCATGTGATCTGATCTCGAGGCGGAAGAATCCACGTGTCACAATCTCAAGGGGGTATCCTTCGCTTGGTCGGTCCGTTGTTTTTCTTGTTCCTACGGACTACGTTACCCTTCCACAATGTGGCAAGCTCTTGACAAATAGAATACTGCCACGTAGGAGGATAGTTTAGATTGGCCCGAACCGCAGAGGACGGTACCAAGAGCTACGACTTCGGGCACGCACGCCATGTGCGAGGCCCTTGGTTCCCGCGCGCGCAAGCGCGGCCTCCGCCTTCGTATAGGCTTCAAAGCTCTCACCTTTGTACTTCTCTTTGAGCTCTTGGAGTGTCTACGAGCTCTGATCCCCCGCATCTCCTCCTTTTGGTCCTCTCTCTCTCTCTCTGACTTTCGTTTACATGCTGGAAAGGTCGCTCCTTTTTCTTTGGTTTCTGATTGATTGGATTGTCTTTGTTTAGGATGTAATTGGTTGGAGAAGAGAAGGCATGGGCTGCACTTCTTCGATTCCTGGGAGATATAAGAATGGCAGGAGGAGGAAGAAGAAGGGGAGCAGGATTGCTGAGGTTGCTGTCTTTGTGCCTTGTTTGAGAGTCCCTGTTGCTGTAGATCTTCAGCAGGGGCTTAGAGGGATTGTTGGAAGGGAGGTTGTTGAGAGGATTATGCAAAGGAGGAGTAGGATTGTGTTGTTAGCGCAAGAGAATGGTATTTTTTTAATCTTGAGCTTTGTTTGATTGTTATTTGGTTTCTTGTTGGAATGTTGATTTTGTGGGGGGTTTTTTGCTTGTTTTTGCAAAAGTCCTTGAAGCTTTGGAGGGGATTTTGGAGGTCCAGAGAGCACTTGAGGATTACCTTCCTGTTCTGATTGGTTTGATTGAAAAAGGTGAGAGCTTTTGTTTTTGTTTTCTGAATTGATGTTCTTCTTGGCTTCAAGAATTGTGATTGGAGCTTGAAATTATAAGAGCATTTGGGAAGGTTGGTTGTGTGAATAGAATAATTTGGATAAGCAAATGGAAGAGAATTAATGTACTGATAATGCTTCCATTATTATCTTGTAGAGCGCCGGCTTGAAGCATTGGTGGAGTTCAAATGGAGAAGTTTAGGGGATAATGGACAAGTAAGAGCCTAGTACTGCCGATTAACATTTATGCTTATTGCTACCATTTGTTAATTCAAAGTTTGATATTTGGGCTTGCAGGAAATATGTTTAGCAAGTGCTTGGTATGAGTTGTTATCAGTTATTCACATGATGGCTATACTATCATTGTTGGAAGCTAACCAACTTCTAATTCCGAAAGATTGTGTGGATGCGCGTGAGAGGAAGGTATCAGAAGGTCTGTTCATTTGATGTTATCCTGAGCATGACTACTAGAAATAATATACAATTTATAGAGTGTGTTTGTTGATGAAAGGAAGTAATGAATTTGATCTTGGTGTTGAACATTCCTGTGTGATTACTTAGTTGTGCCAAATTCTAAAAGTTATTTTATTATTGAGAAGAAATTCTTCGTTTTACTAGACGCGAAGAAGGTTGCTGTTGATTTGTTGCTGAAGGCATCTGGGTTTTTAGAATATTGTATTCATCACATACTTGTTCACCTGCCAATCCATATACGGTATGCCATACCTGATATACCTGATATCAGTTCAATTTATCTTTCTGTCTTCTCTTTTCCGGTTTTTTTTTTTTTTATGTTATGTTCTTAATGTGCATCTACTAATCTACACTTGCAGAAGGAACCTGCCTAAAGATTTGCAAGAGGGTGTGCTGGAGGCCGTTTCAATTCAAGCTTTGGGCCAGGTAATTCTGTGTCGAGGTAATTGTGATCAAATGTCAGTTCTTATTCACCATGATATTTGACCATGTTGGTAAACTTTATTATGTAAATCATCTTTTTAACATGCATTCCATTAAAATATGGTCGGATATGTAGGGAGTGGAAATGCAGCTTGGGTTGGCCATGGAATGTGACAAGGCGACACTACCTGTAAAAAGGCGGCTGGCATGTGAGGAAGTCATCTATTTTGCTCAGGTCTGTAACTTTTACGACGATATCATAATTGTTACTGTTGAACTATTATTATTATTATTGTTGTTGTTGTTGATGTTACATCAAGCATTCATCATAAAACACAAGAATCCCACTTTCAGTTGTTTCTTTTCTTTGGGCTTTAGCTTATATTGTGCATCCTTTTTGTCTGTTGATCAGGCTCACTATTGCTTGTCAGGATGCGAAAACAGCGATGCAAATGGAAAGAAGCTCCTCCTATTCCTTAAATATAAGTACCTTGAAGCAAAGGTGTGCTAATTAATTTCCCAATCGTAACCAGCTCCTCTTATCTATTACTAATTTAATTAAATTCTTATTCTTCTCGTTGAATTTAATCATCAGTCAGCTGCATACTATTATCATGGTCTAGTTCTCGGAAAGGGCAGCGAACCAAATGATCAAGTTAGTTCAGTGTGGTGCCATTTTGCTGCCAATGACCTCCTCATCGAGAGCAAACGAGCTTGTTTAAGCTTTTGCCTCGCAAAACCCCTAACTAGGTTTGTTCTTTTTCGTCTTATGAAATACACAATCATAGCTCACTTGAAACCTTTACTTCTTTTCCGTCCCAGAGTTCCGGCCGCATGGGGTGTGATGAAGCATTTACAAAAGAAAATCCCTGAAACAGCATCGAAGAAATCCCAAATGTATGGAGATCTCATAGAACAAGACAAGTATGGGCTCGAAACGTGATTAGAGCTTTCATCATTTTATTTCTCCGAAGAAAATTGGAACATTCTTTGGCTTGAAATCAATTCTTACTCTGCTTTTTTTCTTTGGTTCAGGGCATATCAAACATTGCCTGATCTGCCGGAGTTCACCTTGTCTCTGAAGCCCGATGACTATGAACTACCTGAGATCGCCGAGTTCTGGGTTGGTGATAAGTCTCAACCCCAAATTCAGATGCTGAAAGAGCACCTCAAAGATGATGATGATGATGATACATTTGAACCTATTGAAGACTTGAATCTCTAATAACTCTTGATACTTTTTCTTTAGTATCAAGTTGCTTGATACTTTTTTTTCCGTATTTCTTGTTTGTTTTCAAGTTTGCTGCAGAGCATACATTTGTATTGAGCATTGAGAATGATCAAAAGATAATAACGCAAGAGTTGTCATGCTTGTTTTCTAGTGCAAATTCAATTGGCAAAACCTTGAATCAAACAAAATTGTTTAATTTTTAAATTAAATGGTAACGTTAAACTAAGGAATTATAAAATTTTGCCCTATAATAATAATAATAATAAAAAAAGAATTGCTTTCATGTATATTATGTTAGTATGTATGTAAAAATTTTATAGGCTAGATAATTAGCTAATATTTATTACCTTAAAAAATTACAAAATAAAAAAATATTTTGTAAAGAACAAAAAAAATTAGGGCAAAGTTCTCACGTGCATTACGTTTGGAAGAAACTTAAAGTTCTAGTCCTACAAGTGGTAAAAATATATAGCGGTTCTTTTCCTCCATATTTCATGGCAAGAGAGATTTATATGGTCTTCACGTTATTATACTAAATAATACCATTATATAATTTTACGACTTTATCATCAATAAACTAGAATTAGTTCAAAATTAGTTGAAATTTACTCAATTTTTTTAAAAAAACTAAATCACATGAATAATGCCTTTTTTCCAATAAAATACCATATCAAACTCTTCAAGGGCCATAAAAAAATATTTTTTTAATAGATTATCAACATTAAATATATTTTTATATATTTTTTTGGAAAAATATGAATAAAATATATTTTAATTCATTCTACTATTTATTTGGCTTTTTTTAGAAAATTTTCAAAAAGATATATATGATATAAATGAGGGATTAACCAACAATATATAAATAAAATAAATAAGAGGGTGCTATTGGCAAGAAAACCCAAATACCTAAACCATCCAAAAAGAAAACTAAAATCCCTATTCACGCGATTCTTTTCCTCTGCTCGCTGTCTTCCTCTCAAGAGAAATCTCGAGCTCGATCGAGAGAGGAGGTGGTGGAGGAACCCTAAATTGTTGAAGAATTGAGTGTTGATTTGATTGGAGAGGTTTCTTGGGATTGCTTGAAGATGCTGGACGTGTCACGGGTGCAGAAGGAGTTGGCGGAATGCAATAAGGACAAGGCCATTTCCGGCGTTAGCATCAACCTCCACGGCGGCGATGACTTGTCGCACCTCGAAGGCACCATCTCCGGACCCGTCGGTACCCCTTATGAGGGTGGCACTTTCCGGATTGACGTCCGATTGCCAAGTATGACTTGCTTTCATGTCGATGTTGTGTGGTTTTGATATTTAGGGTTTTTGATTGATTTTCTTGTTTTTTTCGTGTTGATTGGTTTTGATTTGTGTGAAAAATGTGTTTTTTCTTATTATTTTTGTGGTAGTGGGGGTTTCTTCCGAATAATGGTTCAAGATATGAGCATGGAGTTGGGATTTTGATTGGTGATTGATATGGGCTTCAATTAAAGAGGGTTTCAGTGATATGAGCATTGAATTCTAGAGGTTGAAGGTTTTGATGTTCTCTTATGGTTGTGAAACATGCCAGCAATGCCTTCAATATGAGTTAAAATTCAGGGATTTTATGGAGGCAATTTAGTCAGCATTTCTCATTCATAGGTTATCAAAACTGTTTAAATGGTTTTATTAAAATGTTCTTGATTTATTGTTGTTGTTGTTGTTGTTGTGTGGCCTTGTTAGACCAACGTGATTGAGTTTGATGGAAATCTTTACATTTTCTTTGATATGATTGTTTGTATAAATGGTTTTAGTTTTAGTGTATTTGCATGGGGAAGAAGGACTACTAGATACTCTATTGTGAACACAAGAACCACATGATTAATACTTGCACAATGAGAATATTCATGACATTGTAGAAACTTTCACTGGAGGATTTTCCAGGTGAAGTTGAGATTTAGTTGAGATTTTGAAATTCTTTCTGGTGGTCTTTAATTGCAGGTGGCTATCCTTTTGAGCCTCCTAAGATGCAGTTTGTGACAAAAGTTTGGTATGGCAATCTTATTCTTAGCCTGTTAAACTCCACCATGATGTTATCTCCTAAATGTTATTTTTACTTCTGAGTTTTAAGTACCTTTTGCTTTTGTTCTGGCCTTGTTATTTTATTTTCCTTGGATTGGTGGTAGTTTGCAGTTGTTTAGCTCTTTTGTTTCAGGTAGACTACATATCTTAAACTGGTACTTCTACGATATATCTCTTCCATATATTTCTTTTAGTTATATATATATATATATACATTGAAAGCAATGGCGGGAAGTCTTTGATAAGTTTGCCGGCTGTACCTGCCTAACTACAATCCTTTTTTTTTCTCCATGACCATTGTGATATATTTTCTTTATTTTGCTTTAGTTTTGGTGATTAGTTGAAGGTGATATGTGATTGAAATTGTTGTTTAGTGGATGAATCATTAATATGATAGTTCCTCATGGAGGTGAACCTGTTAGATAAAAATGTCTTAACTTGAAATTTAACAAAATATGGAAAGATTAAGTGATTTGTCTTTGACTTCCTACTGTATGTTTAAAGTGGAGTTCCGAAAATGGGACCCTTTTTTTCCATTATTAATGCAAGATGTTTTAGCAGGTAAAAAAAATGTGATTTATCCAGGGGATGATCATGTTCATCATAATCCTCAACTTATGGTGCCAAAGCTTGCTTATGACTAATTCATATACTAGTTTCCATACTAAGCCTTAAGTTGCTCCCAAATTTTGAAAACTTGTTTGTGTTTGCTTGTGATTGATGATTGTGGATCGTTTGTTCGTTGCTAAAAGGTTTATTCTTTGGCGATACCTATATCATTATACAGCTGCAATTGCATGCTTATATGCATGCCATCAAACCCAGTTTGTACAATAATAAAGTTCTGGTATTCTGATATTTCATACATGTTGTCTGCTGTCTGAATTTGTGAGTTATAACAATTTATCCTGCTTGATGTGATTATATAAGTTCTGATTTATCTTGTATTGTTATTTATTATTATTTCACATTAATGTTGCATATGCTGATAACCTGAATCATGCACTTCCCATCATATGCCTATGTTCCCCCTCTTGAAGGCACCCAAACATTAGTAGCCAAAATGGAGCAATTTGCTTGGACATTTTGAAAGATCAATGGAGTCCTGCCCTAACTCTCAAAACAGCTCTCCTCTCCTTGCAAGCACTGCTTTCTGCACCTGAGCCAGATGATCCCCAAGATGCTGTTGTTGCACAGCAGGTATTACCTTTTTTTCTTTGGGTGAATGATTGTACCTTTAATTTGTTTCAATTCTGCCATCTTGCAGTACCTCCAAAACCACCCAACATTTGTTGCTACAGCTCAGTATTGGACAGAGGCTTTTGCAAAAAGGACTTCAGTTGGCATCGAGGAGAAGGTATGCTCTAATTACTTTCATCATTCCAAATTTACTCCATAATTCTAGTCACATACATACCTTTGCAAATTCCAGACCCTTTGCAAATTCCCCATTGAGGAGAATTGTTCGCCATAGTGATTAACAGAAATCTTAAAAATGGCATTCATGTCATCACACATGTCTCTGCAAATCTTGGAAATTTGCACATTTATCCATTTAACTCATTCATGAATCTTCTACTTTATACTTGGAAATTCAAAAGTTAATCTAAACACTATAATAACTTTGTTTGAGCTACAAGCTTTGCAAATTTGACTGTAAAACTGAACGGATCCAATGTCTCTGTAATTCAGGTGCAGAAACTGGTGGAGATGGGCTTCCCCGAGGCATTGGTGAAGAGCACACTGGATTCAGTCAATGGTGATGAGAACATGGCTCTTGAAAAGCTTTGCTCCAGTTAACGTCTCGCAAGTTTGTGAAGTTTACTGGACTTAAGTATTGAAAATGATCTGGTATAGTATAGATAAACATCCCCAATTGTTGTTAAGTCTGAAAACATGGTTGAAAAATCAATTGAGTTTGTTTCAATTACAGAAATGCGTTGTAACCAAAGAAGCCCTTTGAGGTTTGTGATGAATTGCAGGTCTTACTAAACAGTAAAATCATGAGTCCACCCTCCAACAATGGCTTTGTTTTCTCCATTTAATTCTTTCAATGTTTCTCCAGTTCATGCTGAACATTATGCACCCTTCACTCTTTTTATGCTGGTTGTTTGATATCATCTAGCCTTGAAGAACTGTTGTTCGTTGATATTCTTATCTAAATGTGGCCCTTTTTTACCTTTTTAAATACAAAAACATGTGCTTGTGTTTTATGTGATTTCCACGTCCAGGAGCCTTGTTTATCGGCAGGGAAAATATGTTTTGTTTTTCGTTTTCAGTAATTGTTTCTTGCAAACATGTTACTTGTATAAAATGGATACTATTTATAAAAAGAGGTTTATGCTTGCCAGCCCACAAAAAATTGCGGAATTATTTGCCATTCCTTTTGGCTGTTTTGTTTTAAAGATATAAATAATTGATTTAAATGAAATTAATAATAGAGATTTTTATTTAAAAATAAAGTGTATAAATATATATATATATATATTTATATATGAGGCCTTATGGACGGCCCACAATGGCCGTTAAATGAATGCCATTCAGGCACAGAATAAAAAATCACAGTAACCAATAGTAAATCTCCTTAACAGTGCCGAATCACAGTAATTAATAGTGGACCTGCACATCACCTTTATAAATAGTAACTAAATCACAGTAATCAATAATAAATCTGGACATCACCCTTATAAATATCAACTGTTAAATTTAACCGTTGTGTTCAAATATCCTTAGATTTTAAAAATGTTAAAAACATCTCAAAAAAAATTATATTATATATATACATACATATATGCGAATACACCAACTGCAAATGTACGTTAAAAAAAAAAGAAGTCCGCAATTGAGAAAATGAGTGATGGTGAGAGACGTAATAGAGAAATAGGTATGTAAATAGTGCCTATAACAGTCATTTCGTTATATCAGACGATGATGATAGTTGGATTGGAATTCAACAGTTGAACGTCCATAGATATTGTATTTACGGACGTTCGTTGTTGACACAACTTATATATATATATATATATCAACAAATATTTTTCAAGGGTCGCATGTCCTTTAAAGCGGAAAAAAAAGGGCCATTCAAATGGAGAGGAAAATGAAAGAAGTGTTGGATTAAAACTGTGCTGAACTTGGATCATATTCACCTAAACAGAAACAATATGACAACTAAATACTAACACTTTGCCTCGCATTGAAACACAGAATCACAAAGGAAACAAAAAATGGACAACTTCTAGTATGAAAATTTTAATAAATGAATAAAAAAATTAGCTGCCAAGGATCATGAGAGGGCAAATCAGAATGCACAGATTACTTACTATATACATGCAGTTGTCCAGATATCCAAAAATCATCATCAACTCAGTCGAAGAGCATCTCTGCATGAAATAAGCAAACGAATTCATCACAATGGCAACAGCAATACTTAAGAATTTGAAATATTGTTAAAATTCATCATGATGAATTGCACTAGGAAATACTAAATGTCCCACATCATGAGAAAGCAGGCTTGTCAGTAATTGATCCTCATCAGAACTCTGTACTCTTTGAAATCAATAATTTTTAATATGTGTAAGCAAATACTAGACCTGAATTTGAAATCTCTGTAGCACCCAACTCTAAATCTTCATATGAATCACTAGTGTAATTACCTACCATTAATAGAAGGGAATTCAGGAGAAAAAAGAAGGATGAGTACCTTTCATTTTCTTTAGAATTCTTGTTGACTGTTGGGGACCTTGGAGTTATTGGTGAAGCAGTATCTCCAATCATGTCTGGATTATGAGGTTCCTCAAGCAGCTTAGCCACTGTTAACTCTGGCTTCCTTTGGCTACTAGACGGTATAGAAAAACTGCGCGCCATAGCCCCAGGCGGTTTTGGCAGTGGAGACGCTTTCTGTGATGTCATTTTGCTTGCTGCATAAAGATCTTGACCACCAGGAACCAGAGGAGCTGAATGACCAATCAAACCGGGTCTTCTTCCTCTTGCTAAACTGACTGGAGGTAATGGAAGTTGATGCAACTCATTAATCTTTGGTGATGGAATGGGAGGTGAAGCACCCGGAGATTTTTTTTGAGATACATAGGACTGAGCTGAGGAGCCATGTAACGAAACTGCAGACGTTGCTGGAAACCTTGGTTTGCTTGAAGCCTTGCTTGCCAAGGGAACAGAGTCGATATATCTTTTGATTTTCTTAGGATCAGAAGCAATGCGGGGATCAATCTGGGGTGGAGAAAACTCAGCCAATGGAGGAGGCACTTTGAGAGGACCACTATTAGCTTTGGTCTCCCTAAGTATTGATTGTGCTTCCAGTAATCTGGTGAGGCTTGATTCTTCCTCATCTCTAAACTCCTTCACATATTTATTTGGATCTAGAGGAGATGAGTGCCACAATTTTGTGGGATAATAATCGTGGTTGTCCAGCATAGAAGTAGAAACCAGCTCACTTGAGCCTGCTAAATTTATGCTTTTAGCATCGATGGGAGTAGGTAGAACATACGTGTTGAACTTTTTTGTTGGTGAGGGTTTCAATGCTTTTATTCTGTTGGACGGTTCAAACTTTTGATCAGTAAAAAGTGGTGCGGATTGCGTGCCAGAACTGGGCTCCTGACTGAAAGAGAGGTAATCTGCTCGACTTCTATCACGATATTCCTGCAAAGAAAATAAATAATTTTTATTGTTAACTCTAGCAGGCAGTCAAAATTGAACTTGGCATTATAAGAAAGAATCTTCATTCTGGGTCTATGGACAAATGCACAATCAAGCAATATGAGTAGGTCCATACATGTGAAGCTTCAGCAGCTAAAGTAGGAGATCTTGTACGTTCTATCTGATCTAACTGCACATGCAACAAGAAAGCATCACTCTGGACATCAGGAAGAAGTTGGTAAATATAAAGAAAAACAGGAAGCAGGAAATCATAAACTATAAAAATTTCAGCTTAACATCAAAATAGTGAAACATATCTAAATTCCATAGGCAGCCAAAACTTAACAGAAGGGACATCTGGCTGTCATTCATTAGAATTAGTTCAGTAATCATGACATCAAGACTTTTTGTGGCAGCATGAATGTCGAATGCTTTGAGAGTTGCACCACATGTAACATATTGCAAGAATCAACTACTTACTGCAAAGGTAAAGAATCCTAAATGGATGGATCACATCAGCATAAGTAAGCCATATTTCTGACAAGATTTAAGGAAAGCTCCAAGTAAAAATATGCTAGAGAAAAGTGAAGCAGAAACAGAATTTCTGTACCTCCATTGAAGTCCTAAATGTTGACGAATCTCGTCCACGAGCATTTCGCCTACAGTTCAAAAATGATTCCCTATCCTCATAATAAACACCATCATCATCATCATCGTCATCGTCATCATCATCATCATCATCATCTGTGTAATCTTCGAGTTCACTGAAGTGAATTTCAATATGCTGTTGTTCAGCAACCAGTTGAACATGTGGTTCTACAGTCTCGAGAGATTTAACACCTTTCCTAAAGAAGCTTAACTGACTCCAAGAAGGAAATCAGTCACAAAAATAATAAAAATAAATAATAATAATAATAATGATAAAGAAAATAACCGATGCATCAGTTCCTGTAATCAGGAATGTCAAAACCAAATTCTTGACTTATAGTGGCTGCAGATATAACCTGAGCAGCATGGTGCCGAGCAGCCTGCGTTAGAAGACTACGAGACTGCCCTTGCTTCAATGATTTTAAACGGAATACAAACAGGGTAGCCTCCTCATCATAAGCCTCTTGAGCCTCTTGCAACTGTTGGGTTGAGAAGTTTTCACCTTTCAAGTTTCTAGACCTTCCTTTTCCTCTTTGGGCTGCTAACATGAATTTGTACAAATCTCTGACAAATAAGGCAAACAATTCTGAGAAGGAAATCATGTCTAGGTCGTGAGACATAAACGAAATCTTTTACTGACTACACACCTTTTATCATCGCACAGGCGTTTCATCTCCTGGACAGCATTGCAGACAAATAGAGACTCATCAGAAAAGGTTTGGCATATCTTGTAAAAAAGAATAGATTTTGCTCCTCAAAGGAATACAAATAGATAATGGTTCAAACCATGTACTTTCATATGCATATAGTGACAGTTTTATTGTTATCTAATTACCAAGATCAAATTGTGAGAAACAGCATACCTCAACAGTCTGAAGTTCCTTGAGAAGAGACTCTGATGGTGTAGTAATAGTTTGGATAATATGCTTACGCTGGAATATATAATAGAGAAAATAAAAAATCTGCCATCAGACTAATGGCTTTAGGAGTCAGAATATTAAAGCAAATAAGTTACATTTAATAAAATAAGTGGAAAAACTCACATAGTTATCAACAAGTTTCTGAAGTTCAAACTGTGCTTTCCCAAGCAGCAACAAGATCCTTCCTGTGTGTGTAAAACTTATAAAAACTCACTTTTGAAGATGTTTCAAAATATAAATGTTATCCATTAATTTTCAAGGCAACTTATCAACAAGAAAGCGAATAAGCTTCAACTAGAAGAAAATTCAATTAAAGCCAATAAAAACTCAATATTGAACAGTTAGATTGCCTAAGTTCATGATGTATGGCTGGCTCCAGGAAGTAAGTAACATGACACTTATGATCTTCCCACCATTCTGAAAAACGCTATAGAGAAACAAATGTTTTATGTAAAGTTATGAATTATCACATATATCAACTTATTACTCAATGCAATGATCCATAATGATCACAAATAAAGGGTGTGAGATTTTACTCATTGGATGGCATATGTAACAAGAATACTCTCCTCACCTGTTTCTTCATCATCATTCAAAGCAGTTTTTTCAAGCAGACAAGTACCCATTTCACGCAGGGATTCCGAAAATTCTGCATAATAGATGAAAGTGTGAGTAAGTAGCTTTAATAAGTGTCTGCACAAATAAATACAATAAAGGCTACAAATGAGATTGCTTTGTGATAAAAGAATGTGTTGATGCAAGATACCAGCCAATCCAAAAAGTTACTGAAGCTTATTGAGAACTTCAGATGGTAATCACAAAAATAAAGATGAGCAATACATGAGCAATATAAAGATGCAAATAGTAGCATGAGATGCTGGGTTGGTAAATTAAGGGTTACCAAGTGAGTATCAAATAAGAGGATAAAGACAAAAAGATAAGCTGAATTTCAAAATCACAAGGCATCATAGTACAAACTGTTAAAGAGCCCATTACTATATAGCCCATTTTAGCCTTTTACTTCTTGTGTCTATATATACTTGTATACATCACAACATGAAGATGATTCTTCCTCTCTTCATCTCTTCATCTCTTCATTCTCTCTATATTCTATATAGCCTTATTCTAACATGGTATCGAGAGGGTTTAGAAATTTTAACTCCGGTCATCTTCGCCGGTCATCATCGTCATCTTCTCCGGTCATCTCCGCCGGCCTCCGTCAAGTTGTTGGAATTTTTTTTTTTTTCTTCCTCAAAGTTGTTGGCCTCCCTCAAGACGCCGACCTTTCTCTTTCTCACCGGTCATCATCGTCATCTTCTCCGGTCATCTCCGCCAGCCTCCGTCAAGTCGTTGGAATTTTTCCATCCTAAAGTTGTCGGCCTCCCTCAAGACGCCGACCTTCTTTCTCAAGTCGCCGCCGGTCTTCTCCTTCCTCAAGTTGCCGCCGGCCCTCTTCTCCTTTCTCAAAGCACCGACATACAGTGGCAGCGCACAGTGATGTGCACAGTACCGACATATAGTGACGGCGACGAGTGATGTGCATGACGACCGACATACTGATGTCGATGACGAGTGATGTGTACAGAGCACCAACATATAATACGTGGCACGTTGACATAAAAAGCGATAATGGTGCGCAGTGTTTAATGTCGATCCCGATTCGGTCCTCGACCCGGTTATTAGCGGTGGTGCTCTTCCCTCGCATCGACATTAGACTTAGCGGTCAAAATTATCGTGAGTGGGCATTTTTCGATGCGCATGCTTTTTGCGATCAATTGGTCTAGCCTCTCATCTACTTGATGATCCTCCGATGAGGCGGCTGACTCTGCGGTGAGTGTCAAGGCTTGGCGGGTTGCCGATAATCGTGTCATGGCTATCTTGTGCATGAGTACTGATGTATCCATCAGGATGAGCTTTATTAATCATTTATCAGCAAAAGAAATTTGGGACTATCTTCACGGCAGTTATCTACACACCAGTGAGGCACTCCGGTTCTCCCTACTACAAAACCTGCATAGTCTTCAACAACATGATCTATCAGTGGAGGAATTCTACACGGTATTCACTCGTGTATCTGGTCAATTGGACGCTATGGTGCCAAAGGGATGCTCTGGTTGCAAGAATTGTCTTTGCAAAAAGAAAAAAACATGAGCAACAAAACCTCGTGTTTCGGGTTTGTGATGCGCCTCCGCTCCGAGTTTGAGCCGTCAGCGTTCGACTTCTTAGGGCGTAATCCTCTTCCGACCTTTCTTTGAGCGCTTGCCGCCTTGATTGCTTGAGGAGACACGTCTTCGTGCTCTTGCTACTACTCCGAGTGACCTCACACTCTTGTTTTTGGCGACTTCTCGTTGGCTGCGATGATTAAGGGTCCTTCCATGAGCACTATCATCGCGCACATTGCAAGAAAAGCGAGTCATCGTGCTCGAGCACTGCTTCAAGTTGCATCCTGAGCAGCTTGCTGAGTTTCAGATCAGGCACTCCTCTGGATCTCGTCGCGGAGTTGCTCCTGGAGCTTCTTCTGATCCTCTCGTCCGTACATCTGGATCCGCTGCCTCAATGTCAGCCTCAGGTACTACTACTTCCTCTTGGATCTTAGACTCAGGGGCTTCTTTTCACATGACCTCCATTGATTCTCAGCTTTCATCCTGCAAACCTGCTCCTAATGGTACGTATATTCAGACCGCTGATGGAACTTCTTGTTCTGTCTCACATCAAGGGATTCTTTCTACTTCTTGATTTACTGTTCCTGATGTGTCCCTCGTTCCTCAGCTGTCTATGAATCTTATGTCTGTTGGTTAACTTACCGACCTTCACTGTTTTGTTGGGTTTGATGATTCTTCTTGCTATGTGCAGGACCGTCGGACCAAAGCTGTGATTGGTACTGGTCATCGCCGTAGTGGTTCTCACGGATTCTACGTTCTAGATCGTCTTTCTCTTCCTCTTCCATGCCTACGCTCTCCACAGATCCTGCTTCTACGATCCATGTTCAGGGATCTGCTTTTCCTGCTTCTGCTACCTTTCCACAGTGGCATCATCGTCTAGGTCATCTATGTGGCTCGCGTTTGTCCTCCTTAGTTCATCAAGGTGTCTTGGGTACTGTGTCTATTGATGTTGGTTTTCATTGTTCGAGTTGTAAGCTTGGCAAGCAAGTACATCTGCCATATTCTGCAAGCATCTCTAAGTCTAGTCGTCTTTTTGATTTAGTTCATTCGATGTTTTGGGGTCCCTGCGCCTTTTTACCAAAGGTGGTCACAAGTATTATGTCATTTTCATTGATGATTACTCTAGATATACCGGGTCTACTTCATGAAACATCGATCTCGATTGTTATCCATCTATCGATCGTTTGCTAGCATGGTTCACTCTCGGTTTTCTCTCGCGATTCGTATTTTTCGTTCGATTACGGGGAGAGTATCATCTCTCGTTTTTCATCAATTTCTCTCATCTGAGGGTACTCTTCCTCAACTTTCTTGTCCTGACGCTCATTAGCAGAATGGGATCGCTGAACGTAAACATCGTCACATGATTGAGGCCCGCTCGGACTCTCCCTAATTTCGTCTTTTGTTCTCGCTTTCGTTTTACGGGGTGAGGCAGTTTCCATAGCAATTTATCTCATTAACATGCAACCATTATCTTCTCTTCAGGGTAAATGTCCTGGAGAAATCTTGTTTGGCTCTCCTCCTCGTTATAATCATCTTGGTCTTTGGTTGTGTCTGTTATGTCTTACTTGCACCTCGTGAACGTACTAAGTTAACAGCTAAATTGATTGAGTGTGTCTTTCTTGGGTATAGTCTTGAACATAAGGGTTATCGTTGCTATGACCCTTCTGCTCGTCACATTCGCATATCTCGTGATGTCAATTTTGACGAGAGTCGTCCTTATTTCTACTCTTTAGCTACTCGACCTCCCGTTTCCTCTCCTTTCCCAGAGTCTAATTCGTTTCTTCGACTTTCTCCTTTGGACTTGGTTCCTACTATAGTCTCATGTTGTTCCTTCTTCATCTCTTGTTCCACCTTCAGCTCCATCTTCCGCTATACCGTCATCCTCAGCTCTTGACACCTTTCCTTTTCACTATCGTCGTGAGGCCTAAAGTTCCCCAGATCCTCGACTCCCTATTCCTGTTCCTTCCGATACTCGGCCCGAGTACCAGTCGATGCAGCGTCGATGGTCTTTTTACACGCCTCAGCGTCTCGGTATGACCTTCGTGATCGTAGTACTATTTCTGCACCTGACAGATATGATTTTCCTATTGCTGGTGCGGTATATGAGCCCAACACTTATCGGGGAGGCGGCCGAGTATCCATGAGTGGCGATTGGCTATGTCGAGGAGCTTTCGACTCCGGAAAAAGACAGGGCGCTTGGGATCTTGTTCCTCTACCGCTCACGCCCACTCCAATTACATGCAAGTGGGTGTACAAGGTCGAGACAAAAGTCGATGGTTCGGGTGGAGCGCTATAAGGCTCGCCTCGTGGCTCGTGGTTTTCAGCAGGCACATAGTCGTGATTATGATGAGACTTTTGCTCCTGTGGCTCATCTGACTACAGTTCGCACTCTGATTGTTGTGGCTGTTGTTCGCTCTTGGACTATCTCTCAGATGGATGTGAAGAATGCTTTTCTTCACGGTGATTTACGAGGAGGTATACATGCACCCACCCCCTGGCATTGAGACATCTAAAGGTTATGTTTGTCGCCTCGTCGAGCTCTCTATGGTCTCAAGCAAGCTCCACGTGCTTGGTTTTGAGCGATTTGAGTTACGTGGTGCGTGCACGCTGGTTTCTTGCCTAGTGATCATGATCCTGCATTATTCATCCATACCTCTCAGCGTGGTCGCACTTTGCTTTTGCTTTATGTTGATGATATGTTGATTCTTGGTGATGATATGGAGTATATTGTTTTTGTGAAAGCAGCGTTTCGACCCGGCAGTTTATGATGTCTGATTTAGGACCTCTCAGCTATTTTCTGGGGATTGAGGTGACTTCTACAGATGATGGTTACTATCTTTCTCAACATCGATATATTCAGGACCTCATTATACGCTCCGGCCTTCTCGATTCACGGATTGCCGCCACACCTATGGAGCTTCATGTTCGACTCGACCCACGGATGGCACACTACTAGAGGATCCTTCTCGTTATCGTCATATTGTGGGCAACCTTGTCTATCTTACCGTTACCAGGCCGGATATTGCTCATGTTGTTCATGTGCTTTGAGCCGATTCGTTAGTACTCCTACTCCGTCCACTATGGCCATTTACTTCGCGTGTTGCGTTATCTAAGGGGGACAGCATCACGACGTCTGTTTTATGCTCATTCCAGTTCGCTTCAGCTTCACGCTTACTCGGATTCCACTTGGGCGAGTGACCACGTTGATCGCCCGATCCATCATCTGGTTAGTGCATATTTCTTAGCACTTCTCTTCTTGCATGGAAGTCCAAAAAGCAGACTGTGAGTGTCACGTTCTAGCCGAGGCGGAACTTGGGCACTTGCTACTACCACATCCGAAATTGTATGGCTTCGTTGGTTCTTTGGCTGAATTTAGTGTCTCATGTGATACTCCCACTCCTCTTCTTTTGTGACAACATCTGGTGCTATCTGATTGTCAATGACCCCGTGAAGCATGAATTAACCAAGCATATTGGTGTTGATGCATTTTTTTCACACGTTCACATTGTCGACGAATCGACCATTGCTCTTCAAGATGTCTGCCGTCCCGAGTCTCAAGTTGCTTGATTTCTTCACCAAGGCCCAAACTCGAGAACAACATCGATTCCATCTTCTCAAACTCGTGTCTCGGATCATCCTAATCCACCTTGAGTTTGAAGGGGGTGTTAAAGAGCCCATTACTATATAGCCCATTTTAGCCTTTTACTTCTTGTGTCTATATATACTTGTATACATCACAACATGAAGATGATTCTTCCTCTCTTCATCTCTTCATTCTCTCTATATTCTATATAGCCTTTATTCTAACACAAACCAATGAATCATGGTCCCTTGGCCCATCAAGATAAATGGATCAAAACAACATACCCGACCTCCAGGGTCCTATTTCTACAATAACAAAAGAATAGGGCGCTCAATCCTATCTAAGTTGAATTGTAGCAGTATGCATTTAAGGTGAGTTATCAAAACCCTACTAACATATTTCTTTAATTATCACCCCGGTTATCTCATAAGGTAAGTACCCATTATGACATTTGTTCCTTTGGAAACTTAACACATGTGCGCAAACACATACATACACATGTTATATTTTTGGTAAATTATCAAATAACACTCAATCTAGAAAGTTAGAGCATAACGAAATCTCCTGCTGATTTAAAAATAAATAAATAATTTATTTAAAAATAACATTTAAAGTACCATAAGCACTATTTGCTGTTGAAGCTGCTGTAGAAAGTAAACTATCATAGCAACTTCTCATGTCTTGCATGTCCTGCAAAATAGAACTCATTCATTGCTTGGAAACCCAAAAAGTCTACCAAGGAAGCAAAAATATGTATCAAAACACTTCCACTTAAAGTTCTTCAAGTCTACCAAGGAAGCAAAAATATGTATCAAAACACTTCCACTTAAAGTTCTTCGATATAAGAGTCAATTTATTTGGTAAAATGCTAGCAGTAAGTAACTCCCATAAAAACAATGTGCATAAAACTAGTCTAAGGTCAGACAGGCTGATGATTCACTGTAATGAAGGACTAGTGACCGCTGAGGGTCTAAAGATGAGGTTTGGTTCCCGTGAAAGATGGAGAAAGTGAACCAAGAAATGAGAGTGAAAGGAACTTAAGCATCTAACACATTCATGCGATATGACAAATATAAATGTATACAGGTTGTTCTTGGGGAATTTAGTGGAGGTGGCCAATGCAGCTTTTGGTTCATTCAGCGATAAGAAGCATTTATTTGTTCATACATTGCTTTGATCCAAAAAATGGTGGCCCCGATTAAAATATCCTCGCAAAATAACCATCTAAGAACATCCAAGTTATGCTTAGTTTTTCCAATCAGTTCTATGAAACCCTCAAACTACTATTACTAAATTATGAAATTTTGATATTTCTTCTTCCTTGAGGCCTCTCTCACAATCAAGTCTATCATGTAATTTCCTGCTTGAATTTTAATAACTTACGGATCAAGTGTAAAAACAGCCACTCTCAGTCTACTATCTCTGTTTTATAGCAGGCTCATGCCAACACATGGCAAGGCAAGCCACCCAATAAGCATTTGATGTTATAGCTTCAGCATGATCAATTATCTGCATATTCTTACATTGACTCATTAGTAACCAAGTCTTACCTTCCTGTCATGCAATTGAACTTTGTTCCTTGACATTAAAGGTGTGTTTTTGTCGAAAAATAATGAATCAAAAAACAAAACAAAAAAATGTGAAGGAAATTTTTTTTTCTACCATTAGTTGAATGGCGGAAAAGAAAGGTGAAAAATAAAATAAAATCTATTTATTTCTTTCCATTGTTATCTTTCATTCTTATTTCCTCTAGATTCCCTCAATCCAAATACAACCTAAAATTTAAAGTTCCACAACCAAATAAAAAACTAATCACATTTTCATCTTAAGCAATACAAATGGCCAGAGCCAAAAAAAAAAAAAAGGGAATGCTAAGAATTCTATTATCTAACAGTAGAACAATCCTTAAATGACACAATGATACAAAAATAACCATTACATGCAACAATGCGAACACAAAGTGGGTAAGAATTTATATCATTTCCCTCTCATGCATCAATTATTTATACACCAAATCACAAAACAATATATATATATATATATATATCAAAACTAAAAATAAAAATCAAGTTCATTGTCCCTAGTTTCAAACAATCAATCCCACAAAAAAAAAAGGAGCAAAAAAAGATCAAAATATTCACGAAAGCTTTGAGAAAATAAAAAAGAAAATAAAAGAAAAGGACCTGCACAGCCCGGGCAAGCTCATCGTTGCGCGCCGGCGGGGGGTGGAATTCCCTCCGGCCTGTGGCCTGGAGCGCGAACCCTCGCAGCTTCCTCAGTGACGACTTCATCGATCGATTCGATTGTGATTGCGAACGCACAAACCCTAAGAGAGAGAAACACACGGATCGATCTCTCTCTCTCTCTCTCTCTCTCACGCTAGAGCACTCTTTTTCTCTATTTCTGGAAGTAAGGGTATTTTGGACATTTCAAGTTTGGTCAAAGAAAAAATTAAAGAGAGAGAATGTCAGCGAAAAGGAGGGAAGACGAGGTTGAACGGATGGTGATTTGGGGCGTGAGAATAGCATGAGAAAAACGTCACAATTTACAATTAGTCCCTGAAATACATCTAAATATTTATTTAAATCCCTGGATTTTGTCAAAATTTACAATTATATGAAGATGTTTGTTTTGATTCTTTTCATTCCACTTCTCTTCATTGTTGCCATGGAATTGTATCTATTTAAGAGGTTATTTAAATTTTTAATTTAATTAAAAATTTAATGAAAACATAAAAATGAATATATTTGTGTAATTTAGAGACGGAATTATATAAATTTTTTGTGTTGTCAAAAAATTATTTTTCTCGAAAGAGACAATTGTAGACCTACCGAAAGATAAATTCCTCCAAATGTATAATGGGTAAGTTGTTAAAAGTCTCACATAAATATTTTGACTCAATATAAGACTATTCTGTGTTTGGATCAAAATAAATATTTTAGTATGTTTAAGGAACAGTTATGGACTTTCACCTATGAAATGAATATTTTTTACTATTAATTATATAAAAAATACTGATATTGTGATTATTATTGGAGTATGGGATGGAAATTTTATATTATTTAATTTTATTTTGAAATGGTTCTAAGAGTGGTGCCATTTTTCAATTAACAAAAAAATATTTCAATAAATATATATAATAGTTAGTTATTAGATAATATTTAGCGGAATGCATATCTATTATTAATGTAAAACATTATATTCCATTTAAAAAATTATTTTAATAGTATTAATTAAATAAAATTGTGTCGTGCTAATAAAATTTTCCTTTCCATTTCTGATATGAAAACTAATCTTCAAAAATAATTTTCTTAGCTCTTAAGCAAATACAATCAAACTTTGAAAAATACTTTTGTTCAAGTCATTGGGATAGAACTAAAGCTGCCAATGTTTGACCGGACTCATTAATCTAACCCGAGTAACTAATAATAACATATAATAATTATATTTATTTATTTATTTATTTTCTCACAAAAGTGGATAAGTCATATTAGGGATCAATGTACACAAACGTACATAATTACTTTCTCAACATATCTATGTTTTCACCTGCACAAATACTCTACACAGAAAACCAATACCAATAGAACAAGAGATGTTGATTTATTATTTTTATTTATTAATAAAACAATTAATGATATATATGTTTAAAACTTATAATTACAATCATGTTTTGATACAAATTTTTAATGGGTAATCCATTAAGATGAATTTGATAACAAATTTTATAAACAGATTTACCAGACAAATGGAATGTTTAATTTATAGGATGTTTATTATACCTTCATACTTATAAACAATCACTTAATTATACATACACTATTAAAATATATTATAAATTATATAAAATATTTTTTATAATAATAAAAACAGAAATTTATTTAAATTCCGATCGAAACTAATCTTTTCTTTATGTATAATTAATTAAACTAACTTAATTTTTTTAAGGGCATATATGTAAAAATTGAGTTAATCACTCTATAAAAATTTTAGCATTTATTTGTAATGAATAAAATAAATTTATTATTTCAAAGGCCATGTAATATGTACAAATAAAATTTCGATCACTGAAATAATAAACTCAATTGCAAAGGCCATGTAATATGTACATATTACTCTAAAAATTTATTATTTCAGTGATTAACTCAATTATAAACTAACTTAATTTTAGCATTTATTTGTAATGATTATTATAAATTTTTAGAGTAATATGTACACATGCAAGTTTTTTTAGTGATTTAACCTATAATATGTGTGATAGAGATGCATCTATGCAAACAAATAAAATTTTAAGAAGTAGATATAACATTTGATTTTATTGCCGGGTTGAGAAATATTAGGTAAATTTTTGGGCCAGTTTCTTTTTTTTGTTATAACGTTAGTAAAATTAAAGAGAAGAAGATGGTGAGCTAAGACAACCAACAAACACAAACAAAACATGCAGCCAAAGAGAAAGAAAGAATGAGAGAAACAAGGATATATTTATAACATAGATTGAGAGGGAGTAGAAACAATGAGCAGTAGTGTTACATCTGGTTGGTCCTCTCTGCTGCATGCTATACAAACTAACAAGGAAAATTAAGAAGGATATAATAACTAAATTAAGAAGAAGAAAGGGCACAATATGACACATAATATAGAAGAAAAAAGAAAGACAAAGAGAGAGAGAATCAAAGTGTAAGTACATAGATGAATATATATGGTTACAGGTTACCCCTACGCAACCCCTTCTTTTAAGGGATGGAAGCTGCTCTTGCTCTTCATTAAAGGAAGAAAGAGCTAGGAGAGCTAGCATTGCAATATATATAAGGAGTGTGAGTAGAGAATTAAAGAAGAGAGAATATTAATATTGTACGTATGCGCATGCGCATGCATGCATTGTACGTAGTTAATTAGATCTAGGAAACATTTCCACCAGAGTGGCTTAATTTGTGATGAATGACCATCAAAAGTGCCACTGCTTATATGCATGCTTGCATGCATGCATGCATGTGTGTACGTAGATCTATGAAGCATTTCCATAGGATTGTCTTGGTGATGAATGATCCTCAGAAGTGACATTTCTTTTGGGTGAGTTGACATGGTTGTAGTGATAGCAATGCAAGAAGCAGTTAACTCTACTTGGTGCTTTTGTTAATGCCTTCAATCTCTTTCCTCTTTCTTTCTTTGGTGATTTCATCATCTCTTCTCTCCCCTGTTTTTAATCCATCCAAAAAATTTTTTGTTATTATTATTATTATTATTATAAAAATATATATATAGCGATAATAGATTAATTAGTTTTAACTTATAATGTGTATAATAAAGTTATTAGTTAATATTTATAAGAGTTTTTGTTTGCATACCTCCGAGCGAGAGCGAGAGTGAGAAAAAGTTGAGGGCCCATTGGAATCTGAATCTTCTTTGACCTTCTCATTACTCTTTTCTGCATCCAATCAAATTGAACATATTTAATGTGTTTACGTCACAAATAATTTTTTTTTTTTTAAATATATAAAATATATTTTATATCAGTTATTTCTAAATTTCTTTTACATTTCTTTCACCTGATTACAAAAACAGTTTATAGAATAAACTTATAAATAACATTAAAGAGAGGCACAAATCTAATTTTTACAAAATAATTTAATAATTAAATACAATATTCAATGATCAAGTAATTAGAATCTCAAATATTCAGAAATATATATAATAACAAAAATATTGAACTTTTCGAGGGGGTAATGAGTAAAAACAAAGAAAGAAAAACCTTTATTTTTCGATGAAGACAAAACCGAATCATCAGAATCCCATTTGCGTTGCTCGAAATAAATCCGGAAGCTCGGCGATCCCGGCTCCTCCTCCTCCTCCGCGGCGGCGCCACCCGTCTCTGGCGACGGCTCTCTCGTCTCTTCTCCCTTCGTCTCGGCGGCACCATCAGTAGTCTCCGACAAAGGTACGATTTCAATCTCCTCTTGTTTCTCTTCGGCGGTGCCATCCATCTCCGACGCCTTTTCCGGCCCTTCTCCCTTCTCCTTCGATTCCTTCGCGGCGAATCCGATCTCCGGCGATCGATCCCCCAATTCTATTGGCTCTTCCTTCCTGTTCTCCTTCTCTCCCTCCTCTTTTGTCTTCTCCGCCGACGAGGATCGCATCTCGATGCTCTCCTGTGATCCGGCGGGGGTCTCGAATTCGCGCTCCTCGTCGCCGCTGAGGAGCTGGGTTGTTGATACGATGCTATCCTTCCGCCGTTCCCGCCATTGCCTCCACCGGATCTCCTCGATCCGCCGCCTAATTGGGCGTGGCATCCGATCCCCATTGTTCTCCGCCCCCGCCTCCGCCGCCGCCACCTTCGAGGCGGTGCACCCCATCGCAACGACGGCGAGAGGGAGAGGGAGAGAAAGGTGGAAGGATCTCTCGGATCGGTGGAGATGGAGTTGGAGATGGCGATGAGAAGCTTATTGGGATTAGGGTTAGGGTTCCCAGGCGGAGAGTGTTTTCCGGAGAGGAATCTCGTTGGAGATGATGCTTATTTGCCTGGCGAGATCCTAACCGTTTGGATTTTTCCACGTGGAATAATCGATGATTGGGATTTGATTGATCTGTTGACCGTTGGGGGTTAAGTATTAGAATTAGCTGGATGTTTAAATAGGGATTAAGCGACAGGATTAAGGTTTAAGTTTAGGATTAAGAAGAAAGATTAATTAAGTAAAGTTTTGGATGGGAGACCACTTGAGATATGGTTTAAATTAATTTGAAACTGGTATTAAGTGAATATTCTTTGAATTATTGGTTTATATCATAGTATGATTTTGTTCTTTTTTAATTCCCACTATAAACATTATTTGATTTTAAACATGATTTTATTCGATTTTTAATTCCCACTATAAAATTTATTCCATTCTAAGCATTAGAGTTGTAAGAATCTAAACATAGAAAGACCACATGTCACATGTTTGGGTAGGTTTTTTTAATTATATCTTATAAGTTCTTATCATACAAGTGGGAAGTCAAATTTGTGATATGACTCATATGCAAGGATCTAGGTGTTAATACCCCAAGAAGAATCTAAATAATTTGGTTGAATAAATACTGAGAGTAAAATTTTACAGAAAAAAATTAAATAACAAAATGCATATATTTAAGTAATTTGACTAGAGTAGTAAAAAAAACATAAAAAAAAATTTTAGGAAAAAAAAAACCTAAGCATTAAATCGCAAAAATTTAAATAGTAAAATTTTAAAGAACAACGTTTAAACAAATAAGACGCAATTTTTTTTTTTTTCTATGTTTATTTTATTTTATTTATTTATTGCAACGTTGTTAAGTGTTTTGAGTAAGTGTTTAGGCTCCGTTTGGATTAGAGATGACAATAGATAGGGTATGCCAAAACCCTTATCCATATCAGTAACCCATACCCTATATTTATACCGTTATTCTTACTCCTCATGGAAAAAATCTTACCGTTACTCTTATCTATATGATATAGGGTATACCCGTAGGGTACTCTCTTATCCGTTTATTTTAAATTATATAATTACTTAAAAATCATATGTAACAAATTGATTTATATAAAATAAGGTTTAATTACTATATACGTCCCTGTAATTGTGTACTTGCTACCCTTTTAATCCTTGCAATATTTTTAGGTACAATTAAGTCCTCATATTTAGTCGAGTTGGGTCATTCTAGTCAGCGGTATAGATGAGCAAGTGTAAATTACAAGGACTTAATTGTACCTAAAAATATTGGCAGTGGAATAGAACGACTCAACTCGACTAAATATGAGGACTTAATTGTATCTAAAAGTATTAGAAGGACTAAAAAGACAGAAAGTACACAATTATAGGGACTTGTACGGCAATTAAACCTATAAAATAACAAGTTGATTGATTTTCATTGGCATCTATTTATGACTTAACCGTAACTCTACTTTTTATTATGTTTAACTATTTTGATTTTTGTTTTAAATTTTTTCATATATCTATTTTTTTATATATTTTCAAATTTTATAAATGTCTAGTGAGATTTTGAATAGAAGTCCAATTATAAATTGAGTAATTCTCATAAGTTTGTAAATTAATTAATTAATTAATATATTCAATTGATTTTTTATTAGCATCTTATTTTTCAGAATATTTTTATAATTTGTTGAATAAATTATTATGATATATTTTTTTAATATTTGTTTTATAATGCTTAATTTTTTTAATTTAATTATGATTATTAATATAAATTCAAAATTTAATTTTGATAGCATTATGTTCTATCAAATATAAATATAAAAAATAAATAAAATTCAAAATAATATATTAAGAGAAAATTTAAAGTATTTCAAATTAATCACCATGAAAATGGATTTTAGATAAATTGTGGGTAAATATTTAGCTTAATAAAAAAAATGTAATTCCCTAAAGAGTCCCTCTACTATTTTAAACTTACTATTTAAGTCCTTCATTTTAAATTGTAATATTTTAGTCCCTCTACTAGAGTCATATTAGTCTCCTTTTTTAATGATTTAGGGTATGGTTAAATTTAAATTGTAAAAGGACCAAAAAGTTACTATTCAAAATAAAAAGATTAAAAGAGTAAATTTGGAAAAATAGAGAGACTGTTTAGAAAATTATAACAATAAAAAATTATATGCACAAGGGTATTGGTATAGGTTTTACCCGTATTTTTCTTTAACGGGTAATGGTATGGGTAAAGTAGGGGCAAACCCTTACCCGACCGTACTCACTAAAAAAAATAACGGTTAATGCCTTTATCCGTACTTGTACTTAGTCAAAAAGGACCCTCTTTGACCGAGTATGGGTACGAATATACCCATCGAATAGGGTACAACTATCTCTAGTTTGGATTACCAAATAAGAATAATAATAAGAATGTGAATAGGAATGGGAAAAGGGATGGGGATAGGATTAAAAATGAGAGAATAAAATAAAACCGTGTTTGAATTGAAGAAATAAGCATTACTAATGGAAAGAAAGTAAAAAAGAATAATGGGTAAAATGAATTTTACACTTTTAATATAAATAAATTGAATTGATATAAAAAATGAATTATATTCCACTCTAATTATCATATTTAAATATTTAAATAAAAATATTAATTGTAATTATTATATCATAATTAATTATTATGATTAATTATTTAAATTAAAATATTTTGCTTTATCTAATATTTATGTAGCGTACAAACCAGATATTATTTTGTAGATATTGATTGAAAATTTAAAGATCCAAGCATGGATGATTGGAGATCATACTTGAAGATATTGAAGGTTAAACTTGGATGAGAGGAGATCAAGTTTAGTAACAATATTCTATGATTAAAACGAAGATCACATGGGAAGACCAAACTTGGACCAAGTTCGGAAAGAAAATCAGAAGATCTTCGGTGATCATCTTTGGTGAGATGGTTGCGTGTGCCTTGGTAGGCGCGACCTTCGAGGGGCTCGCTGAAATGACATGAGGAAGGAAGCGGTTGCAGGCAAGAGAAGCTCGGGATGAGTCAACTACTACGAAACGAACTGAAGAAACCGAGAGGGTTGAAGGTGTCGCAAATTCGGTTGCAACTGGCTAGAAGTCAGTCATGTTTAGTAAGTTGGCCAGTGTTGTAACTGGGTGTTGCAACATCTAACTTTGAAAGGTATCAAAGTTAGGAAGCCGCTTAGAAGTCTAAAGGAGAAAGATCTATTGGGACGTATGTGCGTCTATATAAGATATCCTGCTTGAAGATTTAGGATGAGCCATGAGAGAAAGACCCTTCAGTGAGGGTTGATGAGAGTGGGCATCGGGCAATCTCAAGAGGGCATTCTTTGTATTGAGTGAGTAAGGGAGTGTTGTACTCTTTATTTTATCATCTTTTTGAGTGGATTGTTTCTCCAAGTTTGGCCCCAGATGTAGGCAATGTTATGCCGAACTGGGTAACCAACTTGTGTCTCTTCTTTCTCTTGCATGTGTGTCTTTTATTTTCTTGTGAGATTGAGTGTTTACCTTAGACACACATACCCCTCCGGAACTAACAAGAGTTTAGTTTTTTTTTCCTTTTTTTTTTGACTAATAGGTGACAAATGCCCCGCACTAGTTACATTGGTTTACAAATCTTTTAAGAAAATCCCTCTGTTCTGCAACCCTGAAGAGGTGAAACCACTACTTTTTCTACAGAGGACCCACACCCATGTTGTAAATAGTAATGATGAATAATATTAGACTCGAGTGTACAGTGCATGAACATCACATGAACAATACTGTCGAGAAAAAAATTTAAACTCTTACTTTTCTCCTTAGCACTCTTGTGTTATACCATTGGGTTATCCAAATTGCTTAGTGTTTAAATGCTTATTGTTTATTTTTTTTTTATTCAATTGCTTTGTGCTTAAATACTTATTGTTTGGTTTTTTTCTCCCAACTGCTAATTAGTACTTAATTAGCTTTTTCATTCTTTCCTCCCATTTTCAACTATTTAAATTTAATTGCTTCAAACTACTTAGATTTAAGTTCTTGATTGTATAACTGATCACATTTAGAGAAAAAAAACCCTAAATAATACTATATAAAAAAAAATCTAAACATTTAGCTTTAGAAACACAAGCATTTAGGTACAAAAAATTAATTAATAGCATACAAGAATTTACACATTCAGATTTAGCTACAGAAGAAAGAAATAGTTAACTACAACTAAAGTAGGATGAAGAATAAGAGAATGAATAATAATAATAATAAAAAAAGAACATATTTAAGGAGAATGAGAACAATAATAACTACATCATGTATAAGAACAAAGAAAATAAGAAGAAGAACAAGAAAAAGGAAAACAAAAAGAAAGAAAAAGACGAAGAAGAACATAAATTAAAATAATAAGAGCAACAAAAAGGAAAAAGAGGATGCGCAGAGGAAGAAGGAAAATTTTCAAAAAAAATATTATTTAGGTATCAAATTTACTGAGGGGAAAAAAACAATAATAATAACACCACCATCATAAAAAAGGCTTCAAAGATCAGCAAGTCATAAAACTATGTGGGCCTTTGCATTATGTTTAATCATTTGAGTTAAGTTATATATATATATATATATATATATATATATATATTTATATAATTATACTAATTTTATGTTTAATAAAGATATTTGACAGATGGAAGTTGATGATTGAGCGTAACATATATAGATTTTATATTTTTATTAATTGAAGTTCATTAATTTCGATAGACACACAAATTACTGATCCATGATAATGAATTAATTTTTCTCAATTATGATAGTATTAAATGAGTGAAGACCATAGAAATACTCCCTTTAATGTTGAATATATATGTAGGTTTATTAATGGTATCTTATGAATTTATTTAGTCCAACCAAGCGAATTATAGATTTATTAGTATTGTTTTGCTTCGAATTAGTAAAACTTTTTATATTCATGACATAAATCTAAATGTATGCCCACACCAATGACATATTGATTTATTGGCATTGGATCTCTTGGATAGGGTGTTTATATCATTATTGAATAGACGGATTCAAAAAGTGAAAATTACGAAAGAAGTGAAAATCGTCGCGATTTTTATTTACATCGCTGCTGTTTGGTCATTTGTAACTAGGGGCGCAATAATCTGTCCAGGACCCGTGGCCGGTTTTGTCCGGCCGGAATAAAAAGGGTTTGACGTAAGGTTTTGCAAAAGCGGTGCCGATCAGGACTATTAGTTGTCCGATTTCGAAAATCCGGGCACGGGTCCCGGACATAGAAATTCGGACAACCAGACCCCTTTTAACCCCTAAAAACTTTAAAAGCTCTGACAACCTTAGGCCCATTTGTTTTTAAGTTCCATTCTTCTAAAAACTTTTAAACATCTATTGTTTTTCTATTAAGACTTAGATTTTTCTATAATTTGAGTTGAGTTTTGGATTATTAATGTACATTTAATGTGAATTAAATTATTTTTGTATAATT
Organism: Dioscorea cayenensis subsp. rotundata; assembly: GCF_009730915.1. Taxonomy (NCBI): domain Eukaryota; kingdom Viridiplantae; phylum Streptophyta; class Magnoliopsida; order Dioscoreales; family Dioscoreaceae; genus Dioscorea; species Dioscorea cayenensis. The sequence continues at coordinate 17,901,382 of NC_052484.1, forward strand.
TAATATTTGAGCGAACTTAAAAATAACTTATAGAATTCGGAAAAATTTGAGACTCAGACAACCCGGCTTTTTAAAAATAAACCGGGTTTGGACTACTACAGTTTGTCCGGATTTAAAACCGGCCGAGTCCGGACACAAGTTTTTCTATTTATATTAGTAGTTGTCCGGACCGGGTTTTTGTCCGGGACCAATTTCTTTACCACCCCACTGTAGAATCGAAAACGCTGCATTACTTTTTAATTTGTTTGGTTTGACGTAAGTTAGAAAATATAGTCTACCATGTAAGTAGAGGGGTGAGATTACTCTCAATATACTTTGTATTATTATTAATTATTTAATGCATTTTTAAAAAATAATTTAAACTAAAAATAATTAATTTAATTTAATTTAATTTAATTTAATTTTTAAATTAAATTAAATGATTTAATAAAAGTATTTATTACATTTAAAAATAATAATCGAGACACTCAAATAATCTCAAAGCCAAATAATAATAAGAAACTTAAATAATTAAATTCTAACTCTAAATAATTAATTTAACTTTCCCCATCTACTCTTAACACTAATGTAAATTAATTAATTAATTAACTAATAATAATTTTTATTAAATTAAAAATATATAAAAATTCTTTAATTTTTATATAAAAAATATTTTTTTAATTAAAATTAAATACAAATTGGTATATTTTAAATAAAAATAAATTTAATAAAATATAAATAAGTATAAGTTTAATTATATTAACAATTGATTTACATGTAAGTTTTCATTTTCTTTTTAATGCATAATTTGGAAAAGTGAAGAATGGTGATTTAAGTCTCAAATATTTTGTCATGATTTCAACTTACGCAAAAATTTCTTTCGTAGTTGAAATCGCAACAAAAGCACAAAAATCGTAGAAATCGATATACGTAAAACTCGATTTCACAAAGAAACCAAACAACATTTTTACATGTAAAATCGATACATTACACTACTTACGAAAATTTCAGTTGCAGTAATCAAAGCAAATTTCACTAGGGTGGGGGTATAAGTGTGGTGAAGTATTAACTTCACACATGTGCAGCCTGATGTGATTTGTCCACTTTATCAAAATAAATAAATAAATAAATAAATAAACGTCAGCCCACCGAGCGCATATAACATGCTAAGGCTAACAAGGATTGGGTAATTTGGATTAGCTTATGAAAACACTGTTTTAAAATTTCTTACTAAATCATATGTTCCAATCACACTTTTAAAGAAGTAGTTAGTATTTTATTTTTTCCCCAATTCAAAAGTCTAGAGTTTGAATTTTACCCGAATTTGTCTCCCCAATTCAAAAGTCTAGAGTTTGAATTTTACCCGAATTTGTCTATATTCTTTAGTAAAGAAAAAAAACTGTTTGAATAAGTTAAGCTTTATGTTTTGAATGTGCTATTATTGAAAAAAATTTCATAAAAAAGAAAAATCAATTTTTATTTTAGTTCATAAAAATTTAAATTTGAAACCATTTATATCTCTACCATGTGGGCCAACCTTGGTTCACTCTGGATTTTATTTTTGTAGACTAATTTTTTTTTTTCTTTGTTGACATTTCATTTGAATTTTTTTAGTAATTTGGAAAATGTTTTACTCATGATATTAACTTAAGGAGGAAATATTCAAACGCATCCATCTTTCTAAAAACCGCATCCATCTTTTAAAAAAATACCTTTTTTTTTATAAAATAAATATTTTTATATTTTAAAAGAAAATTAAAAATTTAGTACTTCTATAAAAGCTATATATATATAATATAAACATATGAAAGAAACAATACTAACAGTGAAGTCTCTAGAAGTGCTTTACCCTTTCAAATTAAATGGTCACTTTACTCATCATAGAATCTACACCCACTGTTTGACACCCAAGTCCAAATCTTATGATGCAAGTGATTCCAATCAGGAATAATATTTCTTCTTTACAACTTGGTTGTCCACTCATTTTTGAAGATTATCATCAAAAAGAGGACTCAAGGGAAGCTTTCAAATTATATTTATTAAAGTTTTCATAAAGTTCCCCAAGAATGACTTCCCTTCTTTTATTTTCCCTGTTTACTCTTTTACTTCACTTTTTTTTTTTTAAAAGAAAAACTTGTTTCTAAGAACATAAAGTTATTTGTCTTTACTTTTTATATCCAAAAGAGTTGTTCCACATTGGAAAAAAAACAGCCTTTTCTCCATAACATCAATGTCTTAATTTACCAAAAAATTAGTAAAATATATATAGATTTACTGGTTTGTTATTTTCAGAAGCCAACCCAAATAAATAAAAAAGAAATAATAATGAAATATTTAGCATATGAATTCAAATTCTTTGGTTGGTTTTATATAATTTAGATGATATTTTTATAAAAAAAATTGTGTTTTTGATAAAGATAAATAAATCACTGATTTATTAAAAATAAAAAGACGATTATTGAATAAAACAAAATAAACAATCATGATCCATTGACCATCATGAAAAAACATCAATAAATTGAGAGAAGTTGCTATTGATACTTATAAGGGGATTACTAGAGATGAATCATTTGTTTTAGATAACACTGATTTGCTTAAAGAGTTAGTTATAACATTGTTGTAAAAATGCTTTAAAAACATTCTCTAATAATTAAAAAAAAAAATCATTGTGTTTAATATCTTAAGAAGGACAAAAAATCACTCATGATGCATGATTAGCTAACAATAATGTATCATTAATTAAATTGAAGACTAACAGCTCCAATATCAAAAGTTTAATTAATTATATTAATTATTTAGTAATAAAATTGGAAGGATGGTAGTTGATGTGTTGTTATACATGAAGCAGAGCCTTTTAAAAAGTAGAATCTACAAATAGATTTGCTTTTGGGCAGGAATGGACCCAGATGCCATGGCTATCTTGTTCATATTCTTGTTAAATAAATGGTCCCTTGCCAAAATGCATCTCCTTTTTGGGTCCCACTATCACTTTCCAACTAAATTTTATCCTCTTCCTTTTTCTCTAAAACCATTTGCCTTTTTTTTTAAAAAAAACCTAACATTTCTATTTTGGTTATTTTAAATAAAATTTAATCTTTCATTATTGATGGTTAAGACATGGGGGTTGTTTGATTAAGTTAATGCATAAGTACTTTTATATGTGTGAAGTTGTTTGGATGTGTATTCTTAGAAAGATTTTTTCAAAAAAAAATTACTAAAAAACATTTAAATTAAACATAGTAATTGCATTGATAATGATAATAATAATAATAGTAATAGTAATAATAATAATAATATTATAATTACTATTACTACTATTACTATTATTATTATTATTATTATTATTGTTGTTGTTGTTGTCATCGTCGTCGTCATCGTCGTTGATGTTGTTATTGTTGTTTAATAAGAACAAAAAAACATTAGACTAAATTTTAAACACTAAACATGAGAACAAGAGCAATAATATTTAGGGCCCCAAAAAGGTTTGGGAAAAATTATAAAATACAATCAATTCTTTATTTTATAAGGCTAATTTAGTAATTTTATAACCCCACAACAGTTTCTGAAAAGTGTTTTTCTCAAAAGCACCGTATGACACAATATTTTTAGAAAAACCAATTCAAATAATTTTTTCTTAACCCAAAAAAAAAGTACTTCTGAGGTTTTAAAAAAAATAATCCAAACAACCCCATAGAAAATGTACAATGTCGACATCGTTAAGATGATGATTGATTGTGGGTTATCTTAAATAACAAATAGGGCACAAATGCCCTTGTTTAAAAAAAATCAGGGATACACATAGTGTGGTCAACCTTAAATTTTCTCTAAAACAAACAACCTAAAAAAAGACCCAATGTCAGTAAGGTAAGAGAACATTGAAAATTATCTTAAATTTTTAGGTAAAAAATTTGAAAAATTAAAATCTAATTTAGCTTTCTCTCCCTCTCTCTGTGTAATAAAATTTCACAAAAAAATAATAACAGGTGTCTTCATATATACTTTCATAATTTTTTTTCCATAATTAAGAAAAATTTTTCAATGCTTTTGTTTTTATCACTTTTAGTTTGCAATCTTAATTCAGCAAATATATTCAATTTAGGACAAATGTCTTATAAATGAAATTTGATTTACTGATGATGATACATTAAAGCAAGAAGGATGTGTTTGGTTTTTTCCGACAACATTCTTCCTTAAAGTGTTGTGGGTGGCTAAAATTTTCTCTTGTAATTTTTTTCATGATTTTTCAAGTGAATGTTGTATTACTTCCTCCGTTCCTTTTTAGTTATCACATTTAACTAATTCACATAATTAAAAAAAATTAGTTAAAATTAGTTGATTACTTATATTTTATAAAAAAATCCATTACTTTTCAAAACTACTCATATTTAAAATCCCACTAGTAGAGAATATAATTTACTACTTAGTTGATTTTAATTTATTAAAAATCGTGCAAGTACATTAAATGAAAGAGTAAATTTTAAAAAAAATTATTTAATGCTGACAACTAAAAAGGAACGGAGGGAGTATTATATTGGTGTAATACCCTATTTGGATCCTTCTATTATAATCAATCTATCTTTTTAATCCCTATATTTTAATTTGTCCTTCAAAATTCATGTATTATTGAAACAGAAAAATCAAGTCCACCTCGTGACCCGCCGTTTTGTTTTCCTCTTCCAACTTTCCTATAAAATTTGGCACAATTCTTAAACATCGATCAATCAATATGAAAAAAAACTTGAATGCCAGAACATGCATGCGGTGATTGATCACCACCAACTCCACTTATAATGGAGATGATAGAAAGACTAACCATGATTAAAGAGGTTAATGGAGTTGAGTATGAGTGTGTTCCAATTATTCTTTTATTTATGGATGATCTTGTGCATGCATCTCCACTCTTTCTACAACCTATCTTCTCCCTAATTTTTTATTTTGAAAATATTTTTTTAATAATTTTTTAATTTTTAAAAAAACCATGTCAGCATAAGTGGACGGAAAATGAAACAACCATCAGGAAATAGACTTAATTTTCCGAGTATGATAAATGGGTCAAATAGAATATTATATTTATTATATTTTTAAAAATAAGTAAAATTACTCAATTTTTTTATTTGGTGACTCAGCTGAACAAATATATTCAAGTTATAAAAAAATATAATAACCAGTGATGAATGTGTAGTCTTATTTACAGATGATACACTAAAAGTAGAATACTTAATTACATGTATCTTCCAACAGTTTTTAAGTTTTTTTTAATAATTTTTGTTTAATGTGAGCAACATTTATTTCTTGTGACCTTTTTTTTTTTTTGACTTGAAGAAGTAAGCAAAATTTCCAAACATAAATCCATGTATTTGTGTGTTGTTGATGGTTCTATACTTCATATTCATCTTCTTCATGAGTTAATTAAGCCTTGATAATCATGCAGTAAATTTTACATGCATGGAAACTTTACCTTAAGAGAGAGAGAGAAACCCAAATAACACTGCACCAACATCAACAACTCCAATTAATCTTGAAGATTCCCATATGAAGATGAATCCATGCTTTTACTGCTAAACTCATCTTCACTGCCAGAATCCTCCATAACATCAATAACACAACTCAAATTCGAAGAAGAAGAAGATGATGGTGATGATGATGATGATGATGATGAAGAGGAAGTAGAATTCCTAGAAACCTTGTTTACTTGATTTTTTGAATCAATTGAGTGATCTGTGACCCTTGCATGAATCTTCTTATCTTTTCTCTTCTTGAAAATTCGGCAAACCATCCATTCTTTCTCTTGACAAGTGAAACTCTACATCAAAATCAAAATAAATAAATAAATAGAAAAGAAGAAATCAATACATTCTTGAAACATAAATTAGTGAGCTTTGAGATAGATTGAATAAAGACATCTAAAACTCACTTCTTTTTGAGAAAACATACGAGACTTGATTCCGGCGGCAACTCCGGCGAGCCGGAACTCATGCATGATCCATTTAGTCTTACATCTCCCCCTAAAAAAGATGAGAACCTTCTTCATTCCTACCAATTTATTGCTTCTTGAAGATAAGATTGGCATCTCTTTTCCAATTGCCTTCCAATATCCACTTGATCTCTTCTCTTCACTACTACCACTTCCATTAGTACTTCTTTTGCACTTGAAGAAGTACCCTTCCTTCTCCCTCTCTATCCAATCTAAATATAATCATCAAAACATATGTTTATATTTTTGAAGTATGTTTGAAGCCGAATAAAATGATACCGTACATCAATGTGCTTTGATCAGAAAAATTAAAAAAATAAATACTGACCATGTAAGTTTTTAGGATCATAATCATTGAGATCAATCTCAGGAATGATAGAGGATGGTAAAGGGAAGGATAAGACTTTTCGCCATAAATATTGAACGACAAGTTCTTCGTCGGTAGGACGGAATCGAAAACCCGGTGGAAGTTTCTTCCAAACTCCTCCATTAATCTTCTTCGAGTACTCTAAGCTCTCCATATATGTATTTTTATTCGGGACTATATATATATATATATCTTATATATTTGATTCAATTGTCTAACTGGTTGGAATTGAACATGAGCTCATTGGAACTCCAAGTTCCATACTTGCTTTGAGATCTCATCATCACTGGTCCGTGTTTATATAGATACAATTGAAGGCAGAGGAGATTGAGAAAGAATTGTGTGTGTGTGTGTGTGTGTTTTTTTAATTTTTAGTATAATTATTTTTTGGAATTCTTTTCTACTTCTTTTGCTTTCTTTATTAAAATCCATTTTCTAATCATAATGTCGCATAAATAATTTACACATAAGCTCTTTCATTTTGTGACGAATCAATTTTTCTTTTCTAATTAATTAATGACATATCAACAAAATCCATTTTTATGTTTATCCAAGGTAAAAATTATGACAATTTTATTTTCTAAAAATTGGGAAATATAAAGGTTTATATATAGATTCTTTATTTATTTTTATTTTTTGGGATTATTATTTAATATCCAATATCAAATAAAGTGGAGCTTCTAACTCAAGTCATTAAGAACCTAATTTTAAAGTCTTCGAAGTAACGGCAAGTCATGCATTGACTGATGTTTTAGGTATTCAGACGTAGGTCATCCCTACAAAAGAGATGTATATTTGGTAGGTTTTCTAACTTATGTTTTTTACTGAAAAAAGATATTATATATTGAGTAGGTTTTCCAATTTTTTTTGTTTTATTTTGAATGTTAAAAACAAGGGACTTGTTTTCTTCTCTATTTTCGCTCAATCCACGATTTTTATCGTGGAAATTGGTATGATTTTCACTAGATATAATATGTAATACATCATAACATTCTCAGTAAAATTATAAATCATGCATAAAAAAGATCAATACTCGAGTACAAGATGTTATACAATAAAGATGAACAAACTATTATTTCTCAATTTTGACCGACTTAAATATTTTTATGAATATTAAAAAATAGTAAAAAATATACTTTTTTTTTTATTGAAATTATCTTATTTGTGAGAACTTGAGGATTGACCAACTTCAAATTGAAATTATGATTTTTATCATTTAGTTTATATAATGATCCAATGATTTTACACTCACATTATTGTGGTCTAATGTTCAATCATTTTCTGGAGCATCAAATGTAGTGGTGGTGTCCATCATGTGAATTGGTTTTAAGTCTCACTTTTTTCAAGCATCTATCCCTTGCCAATAATAACTTGCAAACCATACTCCCACTTGAATGTGAGTGCCTTCTTTATAAATATTATTAATTTTAAATCATCCTGAGGGGGAATTTATGTGTGATGTTCAAGAAAGGAATTTTTAATTTGATGGTTGTTCTTAAAAAGAGAGTTTGAAAGAATAAATTAACTTCTAAAAGAAGGACTAAGAAAAGATACAAATAGAATTAGACAAGAGAATATTTTTAGTAATCCAAGATTAGGTGTAAAATCTGAAGTTTTAAAGCCATATCCAATGACTTAAGCGTGATGCAATTAATAAATAATTAAATAGAGATTATAACATATCATTTATTATATATTTTAAGAATATACTTTAAGATCACTTACAAATTAAGATGCCAATCTAAGTGTACAACAATGGATTCTTCTCTGAAATCCAAATTGAATGAGGTTCTATTCCTATCAATGTATTTGAATGAAACTGAGATACATAAAACATTCCTGTGTTGCAATCAACTTTAACTAATGTCACTAGTGTTGGACCAATTGAGGAATAAGTCTAAGCAAAAAAGCAAGCTCAAGTTGGGAGAAGTTAGGCTTGTTGGCTTGTTCCTCTTCAACTGTGGACTTGCTCAAGTTTTCATCTACTCTAATGGCTGGACTTGTGAACTCGGAAACGGCCCCGGTGATTTCCTCAATGAGATCGACGATCACACCGTTGATCCCCATCAGGTGCTGCATGTAGACTGCTTCAGGGACATTGCTGATCAAACAATAGAGAACATATAAACTAATCAGACTCTGAGATTTTATCGTATTATTGATGGTTGTTTTGGAGTGTCTTACTTCAGTTGGCCATAAGTCAGAATATGGAGATTAGATTCTTTCATTCTGGAGATTGCTGATGGATTTCTGAAGATGCCTCTGGCTTCTGAAACTATTCCTTGCAAGCCACTGGCCAAGCATAGTTTAATGGCCTCATCCAAGGAATTTCTTCTGATGTCACTGTAAACTTCACACCCTCCATCCGTGAGAAAGAATACCTAATCAAATACAATGTCATTCAGTATGTTCAATGTAAAAGTATCAACAGTTTCTATTCCTTGTTTTGTTTTCTTACAGGGTATGCACTTTGTAGTTTCCGCATAAGTTGAGCTGCATCAGGGTGAAAGCTTGAGAAAATTATTGGTCTTGCATTGGCATGATGTGAAACCACCTGAACAACCAAAAACATGAGTTTAAGTATATGGATTTCTGATTACAGGTCTTTCTGACTCTGAATGTTAAATTATGTTGTGGAATAAAAGAGCATGCCTGCAGGATGACTTCAAGAGCATGAGTAAGCTCCTCTTCTTTGTATATAATGTCATCATCAAATTTCAGCTCAATGTTGAAGCCCAAATGCGAGTCCACTTTCTGAAATGCTTCTTGTAATGTGCAAAGGGAGTCATCGTCTTCCACATTCCAGTTTAATACTCTCCCATCTTTAGCCTTTCTAAGCAATGTCTTCCCCATCTGCATGTCCAATATTTCAAATTTGTATCATTTCTTGCATCTTTGTGTTTATAATTCATCAGCAAAGGCTATTGCGCATTAAGATAACTCAAACTAATCAATTTAAATCACTTAATGTTTGGCAACCTTTCCCACTCCCAGGGAATGTTAAAAAGAAAGAGGGGTTGAAAATCACCTTTCCAATTTCTTTTTGGGGTCCATATGAGAGGAATTCCTCCAAAGTAAGATCAGTTACCCGCTTCTCATCAATATTACCCTGTAAAAAAAAATAAAGAAAAGAAAAAATAAACATGAACAAACATAAGCAAAATGAGATGTATTGATTGACAAATTAATGAAGAAAAGCTAAACGACAAAGGAAAATGTATCTTACATCTTCTTCGGTGAGGATGAAATTGTCATGGAAAATTACAGCCCAGTCATCTTTAGTAACCTACAAAAATGACATTCCTCCTCTAAATCTCTTCACATCCATTTTTTAAAAGTTAACAGGGGAAAAGCCACAAAAGATAAATAAATCAGTATAGAGGACATAAATTAAAGCAAGAAGTTTGAAGCAACGAGAATGTGTTTTTTTTTCTTCAAATAAAAACTCTTGAATGTTCACTTCTATTGGTGTTGTGGAGATGGTATTTAATTTACCAACCAGAGGTCGAGAGTTTTATTTGTGGCTATCTGGATTTGTAAAAAAATAAAAAAAAAAATAAAAAACACTTTTTTATTGGTATTTTCAGGAAAATTAATGAAAATTTTGTCATATATCATTAATTGATGACTTTGTAACTGGCTAAAGTTTCCACTTCTGTCACTGATCAAACAACTACCAAACTTCGTAGTTAGGACTTAGGACCTGTCTGTACTAAATAGGTTAAATATACCTGTTGTGTGTTAGAAAACTGCAGCTGAGTTAACAGAATTTAACAATAACAAGAACAAGAAAAATATTTATAAAAACAGCTAATTTGAAGGTGTATATCTAAGGGGCCCTTCAAAAGCAACCCAAACAAGCCAAAAACTACCGCAACTATGCAATTAAATCAGCTAACAATGCCAAACCAAATTAAACAACAACTTTGTTTTGGTTCAATTTGTTAGATCGGTTTTTAACCAAATAATGCAAATACATTGAATATGATAAAATCACTAAAATCTATTGTGCTATCACTTGAGAGTTTTATATGTAAATATTGTAATGAAACTGAATAATCAATCACAAAATTTTAACCAGCTGAACTAAATTCACCAACTACTTTGGTCCTGTTTGATTGTTCCTATTGGTTTATAACAACATGACGCTAAATTGCTAATTGAATTTAATTGTGTTTACGATGATCAAACCAAATGATCAATATGTCATAAATATTGAAAAGTGGTCAATTACTGTGATTCTATTGTTTTGATGGGTTTTAACCAAATAACACAAATATATATAACAAAATCAGTTAATTCAGTCCGATTAATCAGATCAGTTTTAACAATTTTTTAAAAAAACAACCACCCCCCAGTACCAGTGATCACTGGCACGACCCGCCGGCGACCCACCACCGGCGACCTCTGATTCTCTAACAATCCACCCATAAATCTCTATCTCTAAAGAGGGAAGATGAGTACCTGAACATCAAACTCAATGAAATCGATGGGGAATCGCGCAGCGGCATTGAAAGATCGAACCGAGTTCTCCTTCACCGCCATCAACCTCCGATCCGACGACGCCAACACATTCATACCCTTCCCACGATGCCCCACAACCACAAACCCCGAAGCCCCACGTCCCATCTCCACCATCCCTGCAAATCAACCCAGCACTCAAACCATCATCCCCAATCCAAGATATACAGAGAAGGATGCAAACCAAAACCACCCAAACGCGTCCCATTACCTTTGGGTTGAATCCTAGTGATTGGCAGCGCCACGGCCGGGCTTTCCGGCACGTCGGCGACGAGCACGGTCTTGAGAGCCATTAGGGTTTCAACAAAGCTTGAAATCCAAGAAAGAGAGAGAGAGAGCTGAGAACGGAGACGAAGGGAAAGAAGAAGGTCGTTTGGGGTTTTTATAAGAGTTTTAGGGACCTCTTTAGAAAGTGACGCGGCTTTGTGATTGATGGGAAATAAACCGTTGGATTGTCTCGAGATTGGGAAATGGCTACGGATGTACGATGGATAAGTCAGTTGCTTCGATAGAGGTGGGGTCCACGCTGTCTTGAATATTCCCTCTTATTCCGGAATATTCCTTCCCAATCCGTCAGAGTCAACGGTAACGGAAACAGCGTAGACGGGCTAAGTTTCGGGTCCTAATGGCCATCAGAGCCCGGCCCGGATAAATAATTTGTAATTTCACTGATTAATATAATCAATAAAAATAAATAAAAATCAAAATTATCACTTATAAGTTAGTGTGATGATTTTTTATCTTGAATTATTATTTTTATATTTCTTCTAAAGATATATATAGTCCGGGCCTACTAACGGTCTCAAAAGAAACTTAAAAAAAGAGAGGATGAGTTGTTGCTGACGTGGATTGCAGACGGAGTCCGTTGTGCCCGCCGACACGCTAACAAGAAGTGGATTAATTGAAGCCATCTGATTGGACCAGACCCACATCATCTCGCATGTTACTTTCCAACTAGACTCTGACGTGGAGGTGAGGAGGATCCCTTAAATGTTTAAATAAATAATAATAATAATAATAATAATAATAATTTTTTTATTTTATATATTTTTATATTGAAATATAAAATTAAAAAAAAGTCAATAGTTTATTTTTTTTTTTTTTTATTATAATGACCATTTTTATAAGTCCCTTTTGGATGCGTTCAACTGTTCAAGCTCCACAGATTGGGGAATTTTTTTTTAATGATTAAATGCTTTTAATATGTGTGATTGACCACCAACTCCATTATTATGTTTTAAAAGATTAATGATGGATGAGTAGTGTTGGCGTGCAATTAATTAATTGTCTTGTTGAACAATTATTTGATATTATCTTGTTGATTCAAATTAAAGAAAGAATAAATTAAGAAAATTATAAATTTTAGCATTTTGTTTTATTTCACTAGAAAAAAATTTTTATTTATTCAATTTTATTAATTTTGATTCATGCGTTGATTTGGTTTTTAACTTTTAAATTCATTAACTGGTATCTTGGTTTAATAGAATTAAATAGACTAATCATTATTGACATGGTTCATAATTTGAAGTTTGACTAATTTTGTTAAAATATTTATTTAAGATATTTCATTGACTTGTATCAAATGCTTGTGAACTTGCGCATGCCAAAAATATGTTTCTTTGAATTTTGATCGGTTTCCTTTTCAAAAACTTTTACCTTTTCACAATTTTTTGTTTAACTCGTTTTACACATTTTTTTATTATTTGTATTATTTTTCAGTTTTTTTAAAGATAAATCATATTTGATTAATAATTATTTTTAGATATGGTAAAATCTTTTTGGGTTTTTTTACAAAATATTAATAAGCTACAGTACGAGATGCAAAGATGTATTTTTAATTCATTGACCCACATATGTTCTTTTTACTACACACAGATATTGTAAAAAAAATCCGTGTTAATAGATTAAGAGGTTGTTATTGTCAAAACTTTTTATTGTACCATCAAAATTAATCATTAGTAAATCACTATTTTTATCATTAAATAAAAATCTTTTTTATTTTTTATATTTTTTACAATCAAAAGAATTTGACATAAATGTTGTAACTCAAACTCTAATTATGTTATTAAAATACTTTATTTTGACTCAATTAAAATAGAGAAAAAAAAATTATGTGCCATGAATCTCATACTAGGATTCAAACAAATAAATATATCTAATTTATAAACGATATATATATATATAAATTTAAGAGGATTCAATTAATGTATTTTGAGTACTCTTTGCCGAACCTCATTTCATTATAACCCAAAATTATGATCTATTTCATTAGATGTTTTTACATGCACCAGGGCGAATGTGGACAAGCCAAATGTAGAATTCAAATCGTTGAACTTTGAGTTGAGAAACAAATGAAATACCACGCCAATGTAAATAAGCTATAGGTAATAATTCGAACAGTACATCAAACTTTGGGTTGAGTGAGAACCAAAAGAAGTGAGAATAAAATGAAATACCATTATTCTACTGCAGAGGTGGTATATACGGATTAGATTCCCATAAAAATTTTATCCGTCTAATTATTTCAATTTTTTTAGGCTAGGTCTCTAATATAATAAATTTTAAAATTATTACGTTGGCACGAGTCTTGTGGAGGTTAGGAGGGCGAATCCCTCCTCATGCATGGTGATTAATATAAATAGTTACTTATTCACTTTGTTAAAAATAAATAAATAATTAAATAAAAAATTAATAGTGAATACCTTCACTTCTAGTGTTCATTTGTGCTGAAGTGGGGGAAGTGCCACTTCACCCATTTCCGACTGAAATGAATTTTGAACTAAACCCACTTCAGTATTTTTTTTACTGAAGTGAGGGGAAGTGAGTCAATCTATAAAAACTAATTTCTTTTCACTTTTAAATTTTTTTTTAAACTCATAGAATTTCATCCAACACCTAAATTTTTCGGTTTCATTTTCACTTTCTGACAAATGAACACAGAAGTTCTGAAAGTGATATCACTTCCCCTACTTCAGAGAAGTGGCACTTCCCTCACTTCCTGACTTCCCCTCACTTACAGAAGTTCTGACAAATGAACACCCCTTGAATGAGGCAATGATGCAGTGTGTGAGTCCATATATCTTTCCATCCTTACTCTTTGACAAAGCCCAAAGATGAGAGTTGGATATATACTAAAGTTCACCCACCAAACACTCTTTAGCTTTGATACATTGATGCATGCTTACTAGCTTATGATCTCATTATATATGTGTGTATATATATATTAATATATATATCAATGTATTTGAAACCCTCATTTGTGCACGTATATTAATCATTTATTATCAAAGTAAATGCATAGTTAACCAGGAAATATAGAATAAAGCTAGCATGACACTAATATTTTTATTTAAGAAAATTTGGCAGCCACCATCTCAATTTCCACCTCGCCGGCGCCGGCCTTCGACTGAAGAGAACTCACATTCTGTTCACTGTCATAATCTTTGAACTTCATATAGACCACCATTTGGATCACACCAAAGACCAAAGACAATGCACTTGGTAGTACCTGTATAAATTCAGAAAGATTAATATTTAATTAGACAATTGTTCAGTACGTGAATTAAGGTTTGATTAAGAGATAATAAAAATAAGAGAGAAATTACCACGATGTCTTTGTTGTTGATAAGTTTGACATAGGCCAACCATGAAGCTGAACCCAGTGTAGTCAGCAAAGAATTATAGAATTGCATGCCTTTGATGCTCCTTGTTTTGATCACTTGGTACTAATTCAACATGAAATGAAACCAAACTTAAGATTTAAAAATTTATATACTAATCTTTCCTATAAATTATATATTACAACTTAATATGCCACAGAAGAAGAAGATGATGTGAAAAGTTAAATATATAACCATAGAAACATATATGAAATATTAGATGTTTAAAAGAACATTGAAAAACTCATAACATTAATCATTCAGTGACTCACAATGGTGTTAGAGGGGCAGATGACTGCTGTAATAGACAGGCAAATAAGATAGATCCAACCGAGAACATCGACACATTCTTCGTCTTTCCATAACAGGCGGGTTAAGAGAAAGATTAGTGCAAACAAACCCACATCCAAGATCATGATCAGCATACCAATGTATATCTGCATGCAGGCATGCATGCATACCTTTAGAGAATTGGCTATACATATTTGTATATCGCTTTAATTACATGCAGGTTCATATACATTTCATGATATTTATTCAAATGAGAAAAAGAGTATATATATATATATATATATATAACCTTGTTTGGAGAGTAAACGAGGTGTATGGTGATGTAGACAATATTGAAGAAACAGCCAAAGATATTGATGATGAGAAGCATAACGCATTCACTGGAGTGGATGAGTGCATGATAAATCTTTAGCATACATGAGAACAGTGAAATAATGTAAGGCTCTGGATTCGTTAACCCTTCAATATTCCAACCCTCAAGATATACTTATACTCCATAAAATGTTGGCCTGCAAATTAATTTTAATTTATATATATGTTGATCAAATGAAAACCATCAAATGTATATCTAGTAATTTCCTGTTAATCTTATACAATGGACTTAGATATAGCATGGCTGAAATTACAGTGCCTACAAAAAGAAAAAAAAAAAAGGAAGATCATTATTAATGTGTGTGTGTGTGTGTATATATATATTAGCAGTTAATTAAAGCTATTCAAATTCATCTAAAATTTTTCTTTTGGAAACTTTATGAACTAATGCCAAAATTCCAAAGTGCATGACTTATAAAAGTGTTAAAGAAAAAAATACTAAACATCATGTATAAATAACTTTATTCTCTACTATCATTTCTCCATCGTACTTATATACACACACACACACACACACACATATATATACCTATGATGCAGAAGGTGAAAGCCAAAGGATTATCTAAAGGTAAGCCACCCATCCTTTATCTCTTCTCTGCAACTACACTTGCAAACCTATTTGTTTTTTAATACAAAAGAAGGAAGGACATGCAATAATGCTTAATTTGCAAGCTTATATAGATCTAGACACATGCATTGGCAAGTGAGGACCCCACGTTAGATCTTTTCTCATTTTATTCCCATGCACGCCCACTATAACTATGGCTATAATTTTAATACTAATGAATCTAAACCTCACCAAATTCAAGCCAAAGACATTTATTAGTTACCGCTGTTATTAATTAATCTTATGACTGAAAAAAATATGTCATTTAAAGTTTAGGATGCTGTCAAAATTTTTAGTTGAGATAGTACATAAACTTAGGGATTTTTATTACAAGATATCAATCAAGTTATTGTTATACAAGAAATAGACTGGTAGCATACTTAAAATCTTATGATATTATCATGCATGTTTGGTAATAGTGCAGCGATCTAAGTTGTGAATCTTGTGATCATATCTCTGGGAATGAATGAATGTGCTATGCATATCCACATAATTATCTTAAAAAAAATATATTAAATGATCTTTTAAACCTCAGAACTTAATTTGTTTTATTTTAATGTTAGGAATCATGATATCTTTCCAATAAAATCTACCCAATGTGGGTGACATTGTTTGTTGAATTATATATATATATATATATATATATATATATATATATATATTATATACAAGAGAACAAAATTGGTGGTTTATGTGTGTTGGGGGAATGAAAACAAAGTTAACAAGGCAAGGCAAATTGTGCTACTTTACTATATAATATTTAGGGCTAAATCAACAAGGGGCCATAGATATATAGATATATGCATGACATCCATGTTTAACAACTCCTACCTGGATTCTAAATGCTCACAAGTAAACAGAATTAAAATATCCTTATGCTATGTAGAAATATTACTGGGCTTAGCATTAACACAGTCCAACATTAGTAGGCCCAACAACAGTTTTTTTTTTTAAACGAAAAAAAGGTAATCTAGTGTTAATATTGCATTAAAAAAAAACATGGGCATTAGAGGAATTTTTTCAACAGAATTTTTCTGTTGGTGACAGTCAATATTTCCAATGGATAAGTAGGTGGGAATTCTCACCTTCTTGGGTTGAGGTTTGTTGCATTGAGAACCAATAATAATCTCTCATATACATTTTCTATTAGTTATTCCTTCAAATTTTGCTTGTTGTATGCATTCTCAATTGTTGGCTTTTTACTTATGAATCATATATATATATATATATATATATCAACATGCTGTTAATAATTCCTGATCTTTAAAAAGATTAGTGCATTATTATTTACATCAATCCAACCTTTACGTAGAACATCAATTTGACGTTTTGTCAGACTAAATAACTAAAAATTCTCATTGCATTTATGAATGAAGGATTGCTTTGTTGTTTCACTTAAAACAGAAAATTGAGAGTATGAGGAAATCAAGGGTTTGATACACGAGTTATCCATATTTCTCAAAAAACTTATATTAATTAATTGCATCTAAATTTTTATAATATGTTGTTTATACTTAACTAATCTATTTGAGTGGTCAAAGACCATTTCGTCTATTGACACCATGCTGATCTCATACATAGAGTGTTTATGTCCTTACCAAATAGATGATAGGGGATCGATCAAGTATTAATAGTGTGCGCAAAGGCAGGGTATTGATCCACAGAGAAAAATGAGAGTACTAGTACTAGCCCTAATCTCGAAAAATAACCTAAACTAAAGTTGTGAAGTGTGAGAGCAAACTAAGAAATAAAAGCGAAGAAAACAAGAAATAAGAGATAAAAGAATTAAGTCAAGAAATCAGGGGGAGAATGGATGCCCGAGCGTAGTATCCCTCTAAGGTTTGTTAAGTTCAAGGCAAAGGTTGTATAAATATGTAATCCTATTTGAATCGAGAGAAATCCTAAATTATATTAAACTCCTCTTGCAAGAGTGAATAGTAACTAATTCAGTACAATGCTAATATAAACACTCCATAATTGCATTGCACTATATGAAATCTCAATGTGAATTAACAAGAATTTTTGAAATAGATAATTGAAATGTGATTTCTCTTAAAATCTATTCCTTACGATTGCAAAAGTATGAAAATTACTTATTAATCTACTCGAGAGGATTGAGGGAGGAGATCTCTCGACTCCAAAGTACCCCATTGCTAGGCTTACTCATAATCCCCTTTAATCGCGACATGTTATACTAGGTGGGTATTTCTACTCGTCACAAAACATATCGTACATGAAAACTAAAACTTTCGCCTCATTATCAATCAAGCCATACAAAACGCGCAATTGGATTCAAATAACATGGATTGTAATAAAGAAATGATTAAATCAACAAGATCCATAGCCAATGTCAAGTAGGATTAAACTTTAGATTTTAACTATGCCCAACCATCTACAAAATTAGCTCTTCATTAATAGAGGCCAAACATCCAAACAAGAAGACATGAAAAGGATAAAAGAAGACATGAAAACCTACTTCTCAATCGTGCCAAAAGATTATTGCTAAAAAACGCCCAAGGACCTTCTATAGACGCCGCCAAGCTAATCTTGACAGCTACAATCCTTTCTCTCCAAGGTAGATGGGTTGAATCTCCCTCTAGAATCGCTTCCAAAGCTCTAGAGATTCACCCCTCTACTTCCCTTCAGCCTTGCCTGTCAATGTTACAAAAGATGCCCTAAAAACCCACGTCATGAATATTTATACTGTGCCTCCTATGGGCTTCTTATAGGCGTAAGGATGTGGCTGTAAGGAGTTGTAGATAATGGGTCACGAGCCTTATGGGATCACTTACGGCCGTAATTCTCGTTCGTATTGTTTTCTATATGGTGTTACAGTTAAGCTTACAACCATAAGCTCTAGACCATAAGCTTCTCTGTATACCCCTTTGTGACCGCCCTTGTAGGCGTATGCTCTGCTTATAAGCTCCTTTGGATGATCTTTACAGTTCGGTTTATTGGCGTAAGTCCTACCCATAAGTCTCTTTGAATATCTTTATAATACTCCTTCTTACTGGCATAAGCATGCTCGCAAGGTTCTCTGAAAGAGGTTTACTTCCATAAGCGTGGCCATAAGGTGGCCGTAGGCGAGTCTGTTTGGCTTGTCCTTTGTCGAATTATGTCGAGAGAGCTCCATCTTCATCATTTTAGCTCTGAAATGCTTCTTTTGGCTCTCTCTTCCTCATCTTTAAGCATTGCCCAAAACTTGAGAATGCAAAATACACCATGTTTAACATCGAATTCCAAAATATAACTCTAATACATGCCTAATGAGTGTATTACATGATATAAAATAAAGAACAATTGGACACTCATCAATAAACAGGTTAGAACCTCAGCTCACGCAAAGTGAGAGCACAGGTGGGTTGAGGTTTACAGATAACGGGCATATAGATGAATTGGCATGTGCATACATGGAGAAGTTCGATGCAAGGGTGTTTCGGTAATTTAGCGGGCGATGGGATTTTACGGTTCTACCGGGTCCATTTGATGGGAAACGGGTCAAAGAACACAAGTCACGAGTTTGTGCCCCACAAACTCGTGAGTGATGTGGATTTTGGCCAAATTCATTCGTTTAGACCCCGAAAACATTGATTTTTCTATTTTTAGTAATAATTGATTCGGTTATAACTTTGGCTGGTAATCCCTGATTGAGTCACCATCTTCGACAAAAGTCTTATTTTGTTAAGTTCTTTATTTTCTTCGTTGGGGGGGTAGGAGCAAGAAAGGACAGTTTTTGAATGAAATTTTATTCTTGAGTAAAACTTTACTCTCATTCTTCCTTCCTGGCTATCTTTGATCAACAGTTTGGAAGACTTTTAACTGACATCTACTTTCGGATCAACAGTCTGAAGTACACGGCTGCATCATTTACTAACCTCACCTGGGCACACTCGGATATATATAGCTTGTCCATTTTATTAGAAAAAAAAATAAAAAGAAAATCTACTTGAATGGCCTCCCTTATGATAATTAATCCAAAAGAACCATACCTCAAACAAATGCCAATGGATTGTAATTAACTAGTTCAACATGCGTAGAGGATTTTTATATAGTTTCATGCTTGTATGGATTAAAAGACATTATTAAAAATTGTTCTATAATATTTTTATTTATATTTTGAGTATTGGAAATATGTCAGCAATTTGAAAAAAAAAATTGCTTTCAATATTTTTATATACTAAATCAACATATATCATCATGTAATTAATATTATAAATGCAATGTATGCTTAGAATCTACTCTATTTTTTATAATATGATGTTAAAAATTCTTTGTCAGAAAACGAGACAGAATTGCAGCTAAGCTGATAGTGTGTCATGTATGTCCTAATAGAGAATTTTTGACATCTACATCATAAAAAAAAAGCCAGAATCTTTTGGATAACCACTCAATAAAAAAAAATTGAAGTTGGATAATTATTTTTTATTAAAATTGAAGTTTGGATATCAAAATAAAATAAAATAAAAAAACATAGTTTGGTGCCCTACCAAAAAACCTACCCTATCCTTTGGGTACAATATATATATATATATATATATATATATGAATTTATGCATTCACTCAAAAAATCACTAGTGGAAGCTATACTTGCAACATGTAAGAAATAAAAATGGGTTTCAGAAAATATATAAGTGAAATTAAAACTACTTTGAGATACTTAAATAATTTTTAAAATTTTAGATAAAAGCGAATTTTAAAAAAAAATAGAATAACACAAAAAGTATTTCTTATACAAGAAATAGACTATAGTTTATGATATATCTTATAATGGTTGGTAATATTGCTATATATTTGACTTGTGGCTTTGAATAAATGGTGTATATATAACATAAGATGTTCACATAGAAATGGAGGGAACATCATGAAAGTTTATACTTGCAATATATAAGAAATAAACACAAAAAGTATTTCTTATACAAGAAATTAAATAACATAAATTCAAATAATAGGAAGAATTTGGTGCAAAATAAAAAAAAATGAAGATAAAACCAGAGAATAAAACAAAAGAACATAACTCAATTATTTAAGTAGATGAGTGTACAATTATATAACATTTAATATCATTTTGTACACTTAGTAGGTGTATATTAGAGTAATATTATGGACTTCGATGTTAAATATGGTGTATTTTCCATTCTCAGGTTTTAGACAATGTTTAAGGATGAGAGAGAGAGAGAGAGAGAGAGAGAACCAAAAGAAGCATTCTATAGTCAAAATGATGAAGATGGAGTTCTCTCGGCATCATTCATTGAAGAAAAGGACATAACAGACTCACTTACGGGGCACCTTACAGCCATGCTAATAACCGTAAGCCTTTTCCAGAGAATCTTGAGGGCATGTCTATGCCTGATAGGGATGCAAGTATACGTGCCAATAGCGTAATAAAGTGTGCGTAAGTGCAGAGTGTCGGTCCACATGGGAGAAAAATGAATACTAGAAATGACTCTAAACCTAAAAAATAACCTAAATGATCGAATGTTGTGTGTGTAATAAAAGCAAGTAAATATAAGAAAATACGGGAAACAATAGGAGAGAAATTGATGAGTGTACATTCTTCATGTATTTTATAACTATTTGTACACTCATTTAGCATGTGTTTCATATAAGAAAATATCATGTGGTTTGCATTAACAAACTTAGGCAGTGTTTAAAGGCGAGGGAGATCCAAAAGAAGCAATTTAGATCGAAATAATTAAGTTGGAGCTCTCTCGGTGTCATTAGAACAAGGAAAAGGTAAACTGGGTAGCTTACGGGCAGCTTACGGTCCGCCTTACGACCGTAAGTATAGTTAGAAGACATTTAAGGAGGATTCAAAATCAATTCAGATGACCTTACGGGCAAGGCTTACGCCCGTAACGATGCCCGCAAGGATCATCCAAAGGAGCTTAATTACGACCACAATGCACGCCAGTAGGGCAGTCACAACAAACAGATAGAGAAGCTTATGGTCCAGTGCTTATGACCATAAGCTAGACCGTAACATATTCAGAAGACCTTATGGATGAGTCTTATGGCCGTATGCATTCCCGAAATGCTCACGACTATCTTTCTCAGCTCTCTTACGGCATAGCTCTTACACCGATAAGCAACCCGTAAGCAGTCCGGTATAAATAGAACTTAAGAGGATTTTTAAGGCATCATCTATTCTGTCTCTCTATTCTATGGGGGCGATTCTCAGAGGCGAGATTGACGAAGAAAATGGATGAACCTTCAGCACCTTAGGCATATTTTGGAGAGGGATTTGGCCCAGTATTCAAGGGGATTGGAGATCATGGCCGTCAAGCTCACCTTGGCGGCATACGTGGAATCTACCTCAGTAACTCTCCATCCTAGGGATTGAAAAGGGGATTTTCATGGATCATATGTTTACATTTATCCCTTGTATCTTGAATGCTTGCCCTCCATTAATGGAGGGTTAATTTGTAGATGTTTAGGTATAGTTGAACTCTAAGGTTTATATCTTTTACTTTGGTTGTTGGATCTTTGATACTTTAATTGATCTCTTATTTGCAATCATATCTATTTGATTGTAATTGTGTGAATGGATGCTTGATGGCTAAAGAGGTGAAACCCCTAGCTCTCATATCTTGTATTGCTAAGTGACAAGAAGAAATTCCCACCTAGCGTAGGCTTATTACAATTCGAGATGATAGTGTATGCCCTTTGGTTAGGGTATGTAGGAGAATCTTTCTCCCACAATCCTTCCGAGTGGGTTGATGATAATCTTTGTTCTCTTTGCAATCATGTGGAGTAGATTTTAGGAGAAATCACATTTCTACTCTATATTCAGATTAAGGACAATCTCTCTCTTTACGGGGAGATTATCTATTTAAGAGATTATCATTAACCCACAATAAGGTTTCATAGAGTGTTAATGCCAAAGACTGGTTTGCCTTCTTTCTTTTAGTTTATTTTCATTTCTCTTTTCATTTCTCTCTCTTTCTTTCTATCTTTTTTCTCTGTTGTTATTCTTAAAAATAAATTAATAAATGAAGATATTTGAAATAACTTGGCAAATGTTGGTCCTTCAGGTGATGAAAAATATTAATTTGGTATATAAAGGAGGTAATGTTGGATTAATGGGCTTGATTTCTCAAATTGTCTTTGACGGTGGAAAGCATGTTCTTGGGTATGGTTTACTATTTAAAATTTTTTTATTGAAAATCCATTCATTTAATAAAAAACTTCTTAAGGCATTAACTAAATCTTTTATTTATCTACTCAGTGTGATTCCCAAGGTTCTAATAGCCAAAAAGGTATGGAAATAATTCATTTTTTTTATGGCAAACTCTTGAGAAACAAAAACTCAAACCACAATGGTTATTCTTTGGTTTAATATTTTTCTTTATTATTTATTTTTATTGTCAAATCACTGGTGCCACTATAGGAGAAGTAAAACCAGTTGCAAATATGCACCAGAGGAAAGCAGAGATGAGCAGACATTCTGATGCCTTTTTGCTATATATGCCTGGTTAGTTTATAACCTGCATTTTCTATCGCTCAATATTGCACATAAATCAACCTCCTTTCCTCATTTGCATCACTTAATTAAAATGCACAAAGACTAACTTCTTTGCACTATTTATTATATGCTCCTACTAGACCTTTACCCATTTAGCATTGTTTCATTTTGTTATCACTCTTTTATCATTCATTATGCACAAAATCACAAATCATCTCACTAATTCTTATATTTTTACTTTCTTGAAGTAAATAACTAAAAAAACACAAAAATAGACTCATTTGAATTTTAATTGTTATGCATGAGGTTATGACACTCTTGAGGAATTTTTTGAAGTGATTACATGTGCACAATTAGGCATACATAACAAACCTGTAATTTGATTGAAATTGTATGTACACACAATTAAAATTATGAAAAGAACATGACTAACTTATTCTTTGTTTCAGATCGGATTGCTGAACATTGATGGCTACTATAACTCATTGCTTTTTTTCATTAACCAAGTTGCAGAGGAATGTTTCATCAAGTGCACCGCATATCATTGTATCTGCTTCAAATGCAAAGGAGTTGATTGAGAAACTCAAAGTAATGTTTACAAATTTTTGAATAATATTTAGTAAACGTTAATTTCTTGACAATTATTGTTTATTGTTTATAATTCTACTGAAATGACAGGACTACTATCCATGTAATGAAAAAGTTGCACTGAAGCTAGATTGGAACTTTGAGCAGCTCAGACACTCCAAGATCAATGAAATTTCTACTTAGATATAAAGATATAATTAAGAACAACATTATAGACAAATTTGCTTGCTAAAAACTTCAACCTATATTTGTACCTACTTGTCATGATAAACGTTGACTTGCTTATCAAATTCATGGCATTATGATTTAGTATTAAATTCCAAAAAAAAAAATAACAAATAATGCATTAATGCAATACAAAATGCAATGAAAACAAAAACTTTAAAATACAAAAACAAATATCAAGATTCATAACAAGTCTCACAACTTAACTTTCCTAGCATATCAAAATATATAGCAGACTACAAAAACGTTAAAATACTAAGTTGACTTTCTTGAGTAAGTCATGATTTTAGCACAAAAAAGAATCAAATTCAGTATATCTACAAATACTTGCATATCAATTAATAAATACAAAATGAAATACACAACAAACTTATTTACTATTATTATTGTGAATTTAATCTAACAGTAAATTATTCTATGCATGAGTTAGTATAAAATAATTATTTTTAGATCATCTCAAATAACATCTTCAATTCACTTTCTTTGAAAAAAAAATTAAAACATTGTACCAGTCGAAAATATACTACAATTGAGAATTGAGACAAAATAAAATAAAATAAAATAAAATTTACTTACATGCAATGCTCAAAAAAGCGTAGGAAAATCTCAACATTGATAGAGATTGCAAAGGTGTATAACATGTAGACATTTTGGTAGCATGTCACAATGGAACGATGTTGGCAATCAAGTTGGCCACACACACAGATGTATGATCATGCCATTCAATCAAAACAGGAAGCTTCACATATATACTTCATATTAATTCTATCCCCCAAATTTACTATTCATCCAAGTTTTTTCCTGAGTGGACATTTGGCCTACTTTGATTGGTTGATTTAGATCTAAGCTTTTCTTTGTGTGACATTTAGTCTACCGTGATTAGTTCATCTAGATCTAAATAATTGTTACCTTTTCTTCTAACCCTATATCTAACCGCGCCCCTCTTCCTAAGCCATCCAGGTGGTGCGTGGGACTTTCAAGGGCCGCGAGGGTAAGGTCGTGTAGGTCTACCGCCGCCGCTGGGTTATCCACGTTGAGCGCATCACCAGGGAGAATTCGAAGGCCAATGGATCCACTGTCAACGTTGGGCTTGATCTGTCCAAGGTGGTCATCACCAAGTTGAAGCTAGACAAAGATTGGAAGGCGTTGCTTGATCGCAATGCCAAGGGGCCGGCTGCTGATAAGGCCAAGGGGAAGTTTTCGGCCGAGAAGGTCGCTGCAGCTGGCGCGCCTTCTCTCCACGAGGTCGATTGATTTATTTCCTCTTTGATGTTATGGTCGTATCTTTATCATGTATGGTTCTAGGCTTTTGAAAGTGTTTAATGTTTTTAAAAAGTTGTGACGAGGTACTGAAGTTTTGATTCGAGTTAATTTGTTGTGGTTTTGATTATAAGGTACCTGGTTGTGATCAAGCTGCTGTGTTGACTAACAAAGTTGTGGCCTTTCTTTCTTCATGATTTGGGGGTTTTTCTTTTTTATTTTAATTTTTTTTTTAATAATTATAGGAACTTAATGATTTTTTTTTTTTTTGGTCCTCTTGCAAATTCCTGGAAATAAATGTATTCTCAGTATTGATTGCCAATCTTGGGGATGATTTCTGTTGTGCTTTGTTTTTTTTTGCATATAAAATAGAGAGGATTTGTTTGTGGCTTTTCTTATTTGTCCTTTTTTTCTTTTTATAAAAAAATCTTATTTAAGGAGTAAGGTTAAATGGTTTGAAATTAAATATTAGAATTATTATATATTATTGTCTGGACGTGATATGTGAATAAATCAAAATGAGTCCGGTTCCTATAGGTCAGTGATGTTATACAATCATGATTTTTTCCTTTTCAATTAACATGAAAAGGAACCAATAGGTGACTCTCTCTCTCTATCATATTTTTTTTTTTAGTGAAATCATGTTTCATTCTTTAATTTTTTTCTCATATATTTTAAATAATGATTGATATAGTTACCACTGCACATACAATCTAAAACATGGTTATTATTTTATTTACGTCTTTAATAGATGACAAAGTAATTTTTTTTGTCTCAAACTAATTATTATGTCTCTGTAGATGGAGCATCAAGAAGCCAGCGGTGATGGGAAAATTCGGTGACAATCTTATCAAATGCTGGTTTTGGAATGACTATGTTTAGTCTGTGTACTAAAGAAAACATTAGATCACCAACTATTTATATATATAAATATATTTACTGACAGATAAAAATATATATATATTTATATGTCTGCAGGATTGTTCATATAAAAAAGCATATTTTTGTTTTCATGCTTTGTAAGCCTTTTGACAATTTCACTTCTTGATTATTTAGTAGATATAACTTAATTTGTAAAAATTTGTCTTACTTCAATTTTTACAACAAAGAAGAAACAAACCAAACAGAAGGCTTAATACTTAAAATTATTTTTCCTTTCAAAGCATTGAAATGAAATCATTTTCATTATTCAATAAATAATATAACATATTCCAAAAATATATTTCTCAACTTTTAACATTTTGCGAATATACTTATCATACTGAAAACAATTTAAAAAAAAAAGATATTAACAATTTTTTAAAAAATTTACACTATCTTTGCAATCTTCCTTTTAGATATGATTAACCCGTAGCGTTAGCGCGGGTACATAAATCTAGTATATATTATAATAGACATAATTTAACTTGAATGAAAAATGATCGGTTGAATTATTTTAATAATTTGAGATAACCTAGAATTTTTTTAATAAAAAGATTTTTACAATCATGTTGAGACAGAACCGTTATTGTTATATAGGTAGTTGTGTTTTTCATTTTAAAAAACATAATAACCCATTTTTTAATTATTATTATATGTATATATATAATGAAACGTGAACGTCCACATATTACAAAAGAGAAAAAATAGAAGCAAGAGGTGGGAGATAAAGTGAAAGTAATGCAGAGATAATGAATTCATCAGATGTTACTATTATTCATCTCACTTATTATTATTTATAAGAATATTGTTTATAAATTATTGTGCATCTCATTTTTACTGTTTTACCAGAGTTATCGCATATTCAAAATCAAATGCATTGAATTTGAATTGAGCGGTGATCTAAGAATGTTAGTAGATAAAACACAATCTATATATATATTGAAAAAAATGTAAACAATCCACATGATACATACATGATCTAGTAGTTTATATTTTATACCACCATATATATTATATGCCAAATCAGCATGGCTTTAAACTAATTAATGAAGATCCATGAAGCAATTAATTAAGCTAGAATAGCATCCAACTTCAACCCCCTATTTTTCCGTGCCAATTTTTCTGTGCCGATATAGGATTTTTCTTGTAGTGAAAAGACAATGCATTCGGCACCTATGTACAATTAATTCATAGAAAGATTAATATTTAATTAAATACATGTTCAGTAAATCAAGATTAGATTGAGAGAGAATCAAATAACCACAATGTCTTTGTTTTTGATTAGTGTGCTATAGATCAACCATGAAGATGAAGACAGAGTTGACAGCAAAAGATCATAGAATTGCATGTATTTCATACTCTGTTTTGATCACTTGAAACTAGAATTAAAAATAAACAAGTCAATTAAAGTTTATGGGTTGCCTAGCTACGTGTAACAACAGAAACGCTCAAATAAAACCCTAAAATTTACACATATGCCATTGTCAAAACAACATCTTGACAGACACAATCCCCAAACAAATATTAAACAAGTTTATATATAAAACTATGTTTTTCCTTGTTCATGATACTTTGAAATTTGTATTCATATATTTTTTTATTAATTAGGTATAAATAACTAAATAAGTGTGAAAATGTACAAGATATAGGTAGAACCCCCATTTATTTATCCACGATATTTAACAAGTTTATATATATAAAACTACATTTTTAGTTGTCATGAGACTTTGACATTTCTATTAATTACAATTGTTTTTATTTTATATATCACTGTGAAAACAAGCACCTGCATCATTTAATAAGTTTATAAAATTACATTTTTGTTGGCCATGATACTGTGACATTTCTATATATTCACAGATATTTTTTTTAAGGGTTATAAGTAAGCAAGTATATTTTATAATATAAATTTGTGTTATAAATTACTATAATTTAAAATACAAAAGATTGTAAAAAAAAAAATAAAGATACAATCTACATATATATATATATATATATATATATATATATATATATATATATATATATATGGGTGCTTAATTACAAGTTGACTATTTATATATATTAACCAAGGAACCAATTTTAAAACATTTATATACTGGAAAAAAAAAAGAGGCATACTTTAACCTTCTTTGGAGAGTAAATGATAGGGATGTCAATGGGCCCCGGCCCCGACGGGGAACCCGATTCCCCGCCCCGTCGGAGTCGGGGTCGGGGTCGGGGCCGGGGCCAGGAATACCCTCCCCGCCCGCCCCTGCCCCGAAATAGTAAATATTTAATTTAAATATTATATATATATATATTATATGTTATAAATATGAAATATTTAAATAAAAATTAAATAAAAACCCACATATTTATTTAATTAGAAATTATTAATAATTAAATGAATATTAGTATAAAAATTAAATGAATAGAGTCTCAATATCATGAATAAAAGAAAGTTAAGTATTTATGTTTAAAAAAAATAAAACATTATTTGTATCAATTAAGAAATAGAATTGATTAGCAATTTAGCATTTCAAAGTCAATAAAACAATACTCTAGATTAAATGATGAATAGATTGGATAAGTGATCAATGGATATAACAAACTATTTTTTAAATAACCATTAATTTAAAATTTCTTATAAAATCAAATAAACCAAACAAAAAAAAATATATATAGTCTCTTTTCATCTCTTCCCAATTGCCAATTGGCAATGTATAGGATA
Source organism: Dioscorea cayenensis subsp. rotundata (assembly GCF_009730915.1). Lineage (NCBI taxonomy): Eukaryota > Viridiplantae > Streptophyta > Magnoliopsida > Dioscoreales > Dioscoreaceae > Dioscorea > Dioscorea cayenensis. The sequence goes on from NC_052484.1 coordinate 17,930,321, forward strand.
AGTGATCAATGATTCCCAATTGCCAATTGGTAATGGATAAGTGATCAATGAAAATAAAATAACTGGCTATTTTTCAATAACCAATAATTTGAAAATAAAAATCAAATGAACTAAAACAAAATAAAAAAACATTCATCATAACACTCATAATATAAAAGCATATTTTTTTATCTTATTTGAAATAATTAATAAGCACAAATATATTTATATTATGATGATATTATTACTACAATCTGAATCCACTAATTCTTTAAAAACGAAAGGAGTACATGTTACCAATAATAATGAGAATTCAAGATTAAGTAAAAAAAATTTATTTTTTTTAAAAAATTGTTACTTGTTAATTAATGGGCCGATATTTTATCAATACAAATAATTTATTCCAATTGAAAATAACAAGAAAGTCACATGAACCCCATGTGGAAACATTTATTTTAATTCTAATTAACAAAAATTAAAATTTAAAACAAGCTATCAATTAAGGACACCATAGTCCCGTCGATGTTGCCTCGGGATCCGGTCTCCACACCAACTCGGCCCAATTTAGTGATGGCTTCCACAAAGGCCTTCTCCAAGGCCTCGGAGTTTTCAGCCCAAATAATAACAGTGGTCTTCACACAAAGGTCTTCACACCACGATCCACGATCTCAAAAAGTCTGAAAACCCTGACGCAGCACCATCCTCTTGCGCCGCCAGCACCATCCATCTTCTCCCTCTCATCAAGCTGTGAGCATCAACCACCATCTCATACTCCCATCAAGCTGTGAGCATCAACCAACGACTGCCCAGCACGGCCATCCTCTACCTCCTGTCAAGATTCAAGCATCAATAACCGGGTAACAAATCTGAGCTATTAATGGATTTAAATGTGGAAATGGATTCAAATTAGATGAATGTATATATATATATATATTTTTGATGAATCTGAGCTATTAATTTATTTTTTCATTGTCATGGACTACATTTTCAATTTCTTCATAAAATGCATTTAGTTGGATTTATTTTATCAATTTTTATTGCTAATAAATTTAATTTAAAACAATTAATTAACATATATGCATATATTTTTTATAGAGAAGTGATGTCATCTCAAGGTGGTGATTTTTCCACTCCGATTGGTAGTAGTCAATCCGCTATAGGAATTAGTTGCTCACTAACTCCACTCGATTCTCCTATTGAGTCACCAAATGAGTCACCTATAAACACTTCTACTCAAGTTTGTGAAGAAACGACACAAGTTGGTGATAAGAGATTGAAATCAATTGTTTGACAATATTTTAAAAAGATCAAAGTTGGTGAATCTGAAAAAGCGGAATGTAATTATTGTAAGAAATTACTTGAAGAAGGAAGCAAGAATGGAACAAGATACTTGCATGACCATCATAAAATTTGCAAAATGAGGCCTTTTAACAATATAAGACAAAAAACATTAGTGCAACAACTATGGAAGGCGGATGGAAAAATGTGTGTAAGCAATTACACATTTGACCAAGAATCTTCAAGAAAGAATCTTGCTAGTATGATAGTAATGCATGAATACCCACTTTCAATAGTTGAACATTATGGGTTCAAAAAATATTCGGCAAATCTTCAACCAATGTTCAAAATTCCTTCTCGGAACACAATAATAAAATGATATCATGAAGATATATGCTAATGAAAAATCCAAGATAATGAATATTTTGAATAAGAATTTAAGTAGGGTTGCAATAACTACCGACATGTGGACGGCTTCAAATCAAAAGAAAGGATTCATGGCTATCACGGGACATTTTATTGACAACAATTGGAATTTGCAAAGTTTGGTTTTGAGGTATGTTTAATAGTTTGTTTATTAAATTTATTTTGCATTATTAGAATTATACAAGTAAGCTTATATGATATTATATTTCTTATAGTTATGCATTTTTTCTTAATTTGTTAGGTTTGTTTATGTGCCTTGTCCACATACATCGGTCGCTCTCTCTAAAGAATTGTTAAAATGCATATTTGATTGGAACATGGAAAGAAAGTTGTCCGCTTTGACGGTTGATAATTGCACTACTAATGATGTTATGGTTGACATCCTAGTGTCTAAGCTCAATCCTAATCATCTCTTGTTGCATGGAAAATTGATTAATATGCGTTATTGTGCACATATTTTGAATTTAATTGTTCAAGATGGGTTAAAGATTATGGGTGATGGAATAGAGAGGGTTAAAGATAGTGTTTCTTTTTGGACGGCCATACCAAAAAGGCTACAAACTTTCAAGGAAAATGTGCAAATTTTGAACATAAATTATTCCAAACAATTGCTGCTTGATTGTAAGACTCGATGGAATTCTACATATTTGATGCTTAGTGTTGCTTTGGAATATAAAGATTTTTTTTTATCGTTTGCAACAAACGGACCCACATTTTATTTCTACACCAACTCAAGAAGATTGGATGCTAGCCAAGGAGATTTGTAAAAAGTTGCATGTGTTTTATATCGCTTCAAATGCATTTTCGGGAAGAAAATATCCCACATCCAATGTTTTCTTTCCATTGATGTGTGAGATTAAAGTTTGTTTGAGCACTTGGGTTAAATCTCCTATTGAAACTATTAGAAATATGGCCACAAGCATGTCAATAAAATTTGATAAATATTGGGAAACGGTTCATGGAATCATGGGAGTAGCTACTATACTTGATCCAAGGTATAAGTTGAAATCAATGGAATATTTTTTTCCTCGTCTTTATGGGCATTCAGCCGATTATGAAATTCAAAGGATTACAAGTTATTGTTATGACTTGTTACATGAATATGAAAGTTCTACACAAATTGGCAAAATTACCCGACAAACTTCATGCAACGAGCCAAAGGAGAATGATATTATTAATTCAAGCTTTCTTGATGGTTTTGATTCCTATGTGAGTGATTCAAATAAAAATATATTGAAGTCGGAGTTAGATCATTATTTGGAGGAAAAAGTCTTGCCAAGAACTCCGGATTTTGACATTTTAGCTTGGTGAAAAAGTTGTGGACTCCGTTATCCGATTTTACAAATGATCGCTAAAGACATCTTGGCTATTCCAATTTCTACTGTGGCTTCAGAATCTGCTTTTAGTACTGGTGGTAGATTGGTGAGTCCTCATCGTACTAGGCTTCATGCGAATACTTTGGAGGCATTGATGTGTACTCAAAATTGGTTGTTGAAAGATATTGAAGGTAATTAAATTTACTTGCAAAAAATTATAACTTTTATTTATTTTGTATTAAATGAATATTATTTTGTTTATAGGTGACTGTTCCAAAAAAGAATATGCATATGGAACTATTAATGAAGATGTTGAGAGTGAAGAAGAGTTGGAATAAAAAAAGGTATATTTTAATTATAGTATGTGGTCATTATGGGAATTGCATTTAGATGATTGACCTTGAATTATAAGATCATGTTTTATTACTAATATTGCATCATCATAATTTATTACTAATATATATAAGTTTGTTCTTGTTGTTACAACAGGTGCTTGCATTGCAGCTGAAGATGAATGTTCATTGAAAAGATTTGGATTTGATGATATATAAGATGAAAGCTTATTTTGTTGTGGATAAGAAGTACCAGTGCATTTGATGAAGAGATTTGCATTTAATGATATATATTAGATTTTGATTTGATGATGAATGTTCATTGAAGTTATTTGCATTTTCAATTGATTTTGTGTTTTGATTGATATAAAATAGTGCTGAAGATAACAAAGACTATTGAATGCTTTGTTTTATTTTTTTTCTATGACATGAATGCTTTTTAGGGTGTTTTTTTTTGTATGCCAAGTGGAGTTGCTAAATTTTCATTGATTTCTAGAAAAATTATTATACAATATAATATTTAAATTAAATAATAATAATAATAATAATAATAATAATATTTTATTTATTATTCAGGGCCAGGGAATCCCCGAACCCAAAAAATCCCCGTGGGGACGGGGATGGGGACGGGGAAAAAAATTCTCCATATTCGGGTTCGGGCCGGGTCGGGGATGGAAGTAGAAAATCGGGGCCAGGGCCGGGGAATGTGTCCCTCGATAAATCCCCACCCCGTTGACATCCCTAGTAAATGAGGTATATGGTGATGTAGATGGTATTGAAGAAAAAGCCAATGATATTGATGATGAGAAGACAATCATGTATTTACTGCCACTGGTGTTGATAAAGGCATATGTAATCTTTAGCATACAAGTGAAGAGTGATATCATATAAGGCGCTAGACTGAGTTCTTCAATCATATTCCTGCCCTCAGGATAAACCACTCCATAAAACATTAGCCTGTAAATTAATTAACATAGAAAGTCATGCTTGATATATGTACATATGATGATGTATATTGATTCAATGAAATCAACCCAGCAAGCAGAGATTTAGTTAGATTAATTTCAAGCGTACATACACTGGGGTTAGATACTGACATCCAGAGAACACACTCCCTGCCAAACAAAAAGAAAGGAGAATATATATAATTAGTAGTTAATTAATTACTTTGAGCTGGAAGCTTGAACAGTACTTGTGCATATATATAATGTTGGTTATGATTGAATAATTGAAGAGATGCAGAGAAGTAGTAATCTGAGTTGAAGAAGCTGAAATTGTCCTGGTGGTATAACTTCTGATTTAAAGGGTGTATGTGTCTTTTCAAGTGTTTAAATTTCAGTTAAGTCTGTTAGCAGATTGCTGGAAGGAAATCAACGGCTGAGATTGATTTGATCATGGATGGAGAGTAAGTTCGAGGTAGTCAAGAGAAGAGAAAGATTAGTCTGATCAATGGCCAGGATTGTCTGATCAAGGTTTTGGCATAAGTTCGAGGCGAAGAGGCTTAGACAGTCAAGTTAACTGGATGCAGACACGTGGGTTATGACTAAGCTGGTTCAGTGCGTTTTGGGTACCCAAGTTATGTAAAGTAAATAGATATATAGAAAGTTGTGAAAAAAAAGTTAGAGAGATTTGAAAAAACTCTGTTCTTAAGATTTGTATGAATTATCCAGTGAGATTGAGAGAGTTTTGATCCTAACTTTGTATAAGAAAGTTGTTGTTCATATTCTCAACTCTTGTTGTATTGATTTTCAGAAGAAACAGAGTTATACAAAGACTGGTATCTTTATTTCAGTAAAGTTGATCTAGATTTACAGGTTTTCTTGATCCTTTGAGTTGTGTGAATTTTCCTGTTCACGTGAACAAGTTTTGAAGCTTTCTTTGTATAAGAAACTTGTTCTTCATGATCTTAACTCTCTACGTAGTGATTATCATATAACTCTCCATCCCAATATTCTGCACCTGCACCAACAACAACAATAACAACAAGAAGTTCCCTACTTCATCTATTTACAACTTAATTCAAGTAGCCCTTGCAAATATATATTAACCTCTCTCTGGTTTTGATCTTTCCCAGCATGGAACTGTTGATGTTGATTGAAGCTCTGGATGTGATGGATCGCCGGCGGTGGTTGCTGACAACAAGATGGAGTATGGCAGCAGGCATGGATACTGATCAAGTACGAGAATGGAGTCATCCGAGGAAGGGTGTCATTTTGAAGTTTTTAGTCTTAGACCTTTTGTAATAGAGAGAATGGATGTATTAATTGCATTGTATCTCTCTTTGTCTGAGCCCAACCAATGGGCATGGGTGTTGTAGTGGAAGAATGGCCAATAGGGCTTTGTGGGATTATTGTAATCAATGGTAGTGGAGAATTGACGGGGTCTTAAGCTACTTTTTGAATATATATCTTATGGAGAGCTGGGTGTTGATTGGCCTGGAAAAAATCTCTGGAAAGTCTTCTTGTGAGTATGTTCCTTTAGTGTGAGTGCTTTAGAGGAGCATTTTATCAAACACATTAATACCTGGTGTGTTTGCACTGGCATTTCGTCGAACAATCTGAGTTTTCTCAGTCGTTTGAAGCACCAGCCAGCAGCACTCCCGTGACCTTGTTACAACCTTCAGTTCTTGTGTTTTCAGGGGCGGAGTATGGGAGGTGGAGTCTTCGGATGAAGACGGTGTTCAAATCCCAGGAGGTGTGGGATATTGTGGAGAAAGGCTGGGTTGAGTCCAAGGATGAAACAGTGGAGAAGGAGAACAGGAAACATAATGCTAAAGCATTGTGTCTGATACAACAGGCGGTAGACGGTCCAAATTTTGGATCGTATTTCAGAGGCAAAGACGGCCCATGAAGCCTGGGAGATCTTGAGGAAGCATTGCCAGGGTACAACCAAAGTCCGGTCGGTGAGAATACAAGCTCTTCATCAGGACTTTAAAACATTGCAGATGGAGGACACCGAAGGGGTACAGGCTTATGTATCTCGGGTCGTCGCTGCTGTCAACCAGATCCGAGCGCTTGGTCATAAGCTTGCAAAACCTGAGGTTGTATCCAAGGTACTGAGAAGTCTAGCTCCAAAGTTCGACATTGTAGCTGTGGCGATTGAAGAATCCAAGGAGATCTCGAAGCTAAAAATAGAAACAAAGACATAATTATATATTAGATAAATATTTGTAGATAAATTTATGGACGTTTCTTTTGGAAAAAAAATTATTTTATGATTTTACTTTTTTAGCAAATATTTGAATTGTGTAAATTATTATATTTATATTTTTGGCACCGTATTTGGCACGATAATAATATATTAATATATTTATGTTTTTGGCACCGTATCTGGGACGGTTTTAATATATTTATAATTTTGGCACTGTATTTGATATGACATTAATCAATTTGCTATATTTGTATTTTTGACACTATATTTGTCACGGTATTAATAATTTACTATATTTATATTTTGGCACAGTATTTGGTACGGTGTTAATATATTATTATATTTATATTTTTGGCACCGAATTTGGCACGGTATTAATAAATTATTATATTTATATTTTTAGCACTGTATTTGGCACCGTATTAATATATAAATATATTTATATTTTTGACATAGTATTTGGTACGGTGTTAATATATTATTATATTTATATTTTTTTGCACGATATTTGGTACAGTATTAATATATTATTATATTTTATATTGTTGGCACGATATTTAGCACCATCTTAGTATATTATTATATTTTATATTATTGGCACGGTATTTGACACGGTATCAATATATTATTATATTTGTACTTTGGCACGACATTTGGCACAATATTAATACATTATTGTATTTGGGGTTTGGGCACGGTATTTAGCACGGTAATAATATAATTATGTTTTTTTTAAAATATGTTTTGCACTGCATTTGACACTGTCATATAAAATTATTAAATTTATATATTTGGCACGGTATTAGGCACGGAATTAGAAAATATTTTTAAAAAGTTCATATATTTGACACGGTTTTTTAGTTCCGTATCAAATGCTGTAACAAATTTGTTACGATTTTGTTTCCTTGCCAATCTTACAGTGGGGATTTGAAAATTTTCTTGTAGTGACAACATAATTCAAATAGCCCTTGCAAACCTCTCTCTCTCTCGATCTGAATTTTCCCATCACGGAACTCCTGCAAGCTAAGCCACATGAAAGGCAGACCATGAAGAAGGTGATATATAGACTACTTAATAACCAAAATATATATATATATATATATATACCTATGATGTTGCATACGAAGACCGAAGGATCGTCCAATGGTAAGCTACCCATCTTCTTATATCTTCTTCTTCTTCCTCCTCCTCTACTAGTTATAGTACGTGTACTCAAATTAACCACTATTGCAAACCTGCTTGTTTTTTAAAAACAAAGGTTTTTTAAAACAAAGGAGAATGGTATGCATGTATAATTTGGAATATGGTAATGCATATATACTTTGGAATGATCACACCGTTCCACGTCACTATGCACGTGCGAACCACGTGACAGGCCTGCCATGCTCGCCGTGTGTAGAGGGCTACTAATTATATTTACAACTTTTGGTGACATATCATGGAAAACTTTTAAACCATATATAACCAAATATGTGCTGATGAGTAATGCTCACCTTTGTGAGTACTAAGTCTTGGAGGTTGGCTTTAATATGCTAAATGAGTTTTGGAAGTAGATGTGTAAAACATCATTTGTTTAGAAGAAATATAATTTGCATTTTCAAAAAAAAAAAAAAACCATATATTTATACAAATGAATTTATGCATTGACTTAGGATATTAACGAAAGAAATTATACTTGTAATATATAAGAAAAAGAAATGGGTCTCAGGCTTTCAGCAAATATCACACATGCATGCAATTAAGATTTCTATAATTCTTAGAATTTTTGGTAGAAGAAGAATTTGCAAAAAAATTTAAATATTGTAAAGTAGTTAGAGATTCCATTAAAAAAATATCAACCAAGGGATGATGAATGTAAAAAATAATTTTTGCGTAAGAAATATACTGGTTTGTAATCTAATAATGTTTTGTAATAATTAATATTGGTATCAAACTTGTGGTTTTGAATGAATGTGGCATTCTCACTGGTAGTCCAAGGTAAAAAAAACATGCATATATGTGCTTCCTGGAAGCTTCATTAATTTTCTTAATTAAAAGTTAACAACATTTTTCATTATGGTCTATTTAGATTTTAAAAAAGTGACATCAGCCTCAAAATGAGAAAAAAAAATAAAGAAAAAATGTAAAACAAAATAAAATAAAATAAAACCATGATAACAAATTTTATAATGCAAAATAAATAATATATATATATATATTAATAATTTAGTTCTATTTAGTTAGAGAACAGCTTCAGCTTTTTTTTGCATAATTTATAATTAAAGTGGAAAAAAAGATTAAAGATTAGGATTATTGAAAGAGAAATTTTCTTATGTAATAATTACTTTAAAAACAGTTGGATTTTAAGCTATCAATTTCAAATATAAATAAACATTAAAAATCGTTTTATTTGATCTTACCACCAGGAAACCAAAACCATATTTAATATTTTGAAAGGATCATCAAATTAAATATATATATGGACATGCTTAGAAAAAAAATTTATAAAATAAAAACTCATGAAGTTTTCTTTTGACGAATTTATATTTAAAATTAAAATTAAGCGTCATCATCCACCATGGATCCAAAAGACATCCTATTTAATTCTTGCTTTGGATTTGAAGATTGTCCTTATGTGAAGTTTAATTAATCAATTAAAACTAGTATCTAGAAAATTACAATTGTTTAATAGACTAGTGACAAACATATGAGATCTCCCACATAACATGCACATAAGAAACATACATATAAAGTCAAAAGGAATAATTGTTATTATAACATAAAGCTCCCAGTACTGTTATCTGCAAAGAATTTTTCAAGGATTCTAAGTTTCTAACCCCCTACCTACTTTTAAAATATATGAGAAATAAAATAGCATTTTTTTTTTTACTATTGTAGGGTGGTTTAAGTGTATGGTAAATTTTTATTTACAGGGCACCAAACTACAACTTTTTCTTTTTTTTTTTGGTATCTAAACTTTAATTTAAAACTAAATAGTTACACAATTTTAATTTTATTTTATCGGGTGGTTACCCGAGAGATTCTGATTGTTTTTATGATGCAGATGCCTAAAATTTTTTGTCAAAACATGCATGATACACTGTCTACCCAGCTTAAAATTTCATCTCATTTGCTTACAGATAATTTTCTACATCATACTATAAAAAATAAACCGGATTCTCTTGGGTGACCACTCAAACAAATAAAATTAAAGTTAGATAACAATATTCAAATTGAAGTTTGGATCTCAAAACGAAGAAGGACTATAGTTTGGTGCCCTATCAAAAAATTTATACTCCTCTCTTTATTTGATTAAGAGTATTTATTTTTAGAAGCTTTTCATACCCCAAATTATTTTAAGTGCTGATTTTTAAATTTAATCTCACAAATTTATTTAAATACATTATCTTTTACCATTGCAATAGTAAATCCTCAACTTTAGTGGCGAAAGAGTATAAAAGGGTAAAATAAGAAGAATAAGTTAAATGTTTATAGTATTTTTAATTCAAACTGCTTTTGATACCCTTTCTGAAACGTGAAACTATTAAAGTGAACACTCATTATGAGAAAGATGAAATAACTTATATGGATTTACAATAAAAATAGCAACAAAACACAAGTTAAGAGCCAAGTTTAATTTGTGTGAGATAAGTGACAAGCCATCTTAGTTTTTTTTGAAAAATATATATATAAATATATTTCTTTTTCTGTAAATATTCCTCAAAGCCAAAATCTATTTTGCATCTACTTATCCTTTGACATCCTTTATGAAGTGGCACTTATCATTTTTGTCCAAAAAAAAAAAATCACTCCCAATTTTAGATAATATGAATGTTTTAATTTTTATATAGTAATTTTATTTAAATTATTTATTTAATATCGTGAATAAATATTTAATTTTTATTATATTGTATGTGTATTATATACATTAATGACAATAAAGAATATATGGTCATGACATTGTTTTGATTAAATCAAAAGAGGAAGCTTCCCAAGACATATCTCTAATTAATCACAAGAAATATATATATATATATATATATATATATATATATATATATATATATATATATATATATATACGCTTTCACATATGATCATGGCATTTCTTTGATTAAATCAAGGGTGGAACCTTCCTACAGATATATTATTCAATATTTTAGTTTATAATAAAATTTTAAAATAAATAAGGCGTTTCTAAACTCGAATCAAACATTTAGCTTTTCAACGTCAATGACTTAAGACAATAAGACAATGTAGAATTTTTATAACAAAAAAAAACCTTACTTCTCATGTTGAAAGTGAGGGAGGTTGGTAGCTTAATTTTTCGTTTTAGAAATTAATCAACAATTTTTTAAAATAAAATTTAAAAAACAATTTGTTTAATAACTAAATCTGAGTTTCTAAGTATCTGATGCATAATAAATAAATAACCAACCTTTTATAAAACAAAAGCCATGTTGGTCTTATAGAGATGTTTAATTTTTGCATATCTTTAATTAATTTTAGCATCATCAACATGTTGTCATTATAGTGTTGTATCAGAGGCAAGGGTGTCAATGATGTGCATGTTGCGGCATGTAATAGTTTGATTAAATTAGTAATTTATTTTAGTGTGTTAATTTTTCTTATTGACTCTATCTACTCAAGTGGATTGATTGTATTTTGGTTTTTAAAATTTATTTATGTAACATAAAAATGAATATATATATATATATATATATATATATATATATATATATATATATATATATATATATATATATATATATATATATATATATATATATATATAGGCATCAAAAATTGTGGGGTTTTTATGCAAAAATTAGAATTTTTCGGCTAAATTGATAACCTAATAATACATCATAGTGAATGAGTTATGTATTTTTTTCCCCACTCTTCTTTAGATTTTATACTAGATTTTAATAAGATTGATCAACTTTTCAAGAAGAGTTTTCTTGGGTCAACATTGGTTGCTTAGCCTTTTGTTAATGAGAAGTTGGTGAAAATTCTCACATTCTTAAGTTAGGGTTAGGGTTTCTTGCATTCTTGAGAGCCAAAATTATAATTTCTCATTTATCTTGTCTTCTCCTTCAAATTTTGATTATTGCATGTATTATTCATTAATTGTTGATGTTCCTAATGCTCATTGTATTAGTTTAAATCTAATTATGATTTAAATTATCTCCGTGATAATTTGAAATTAAGTAGATTTAAATAGTAAGAACATTATCATTTTAGTCTTACGTTTGTATTAATTCTAATTAGTATTGTTGATAATAATCCATTTTAAAATTTAAATTAAGTTAATCTTTTGATGGAAAAGAATACTATATAAACCAACACCAAGGTCCCCGATGTACCGTCAAGATAGATTGGAAGAGTCTTAATTTCTTAAGTGTAACCAATGTTTTTTTTAAGTGCAGATCTCATTTTTCTTTAACTCATCTAATTCTGAAAGTAATAATATGTTTTACCAAATAGATTTTCTAAATATATTTCCAAATAACATGAATGGCAAGTTGGCATCTAACAAAACACAAGTTAAGAACCAAGTTTTGTGTGAGATAAGTGGTGAGCCATCTTAGTTTTTTTAAAAAAATATATATACATATATATACATATTTCTTTTCCTATAAATATTTATCAAAGCCAAAATCCATTTCTTTTCCTATAAATATTTATCAAAGCCAAAATCCATTTTGTATCTACGTATCTTTTAACATCTTTTTATGAGGTGGCACTTGTCATTTTTTGTCAATATATATATATATATATATATATATATATATACTCCCAATTTTAGACAATATGAATATTTTAATTTTTATATAGTAATTTTATTTAAATTATTTCTTTAATATAGTAAATAAATATTTAATTTTTATTATATTGTATTTGTATTTTATACATGAATGACAATAAAGAATATATGATCATGACATTGTTGTGATTAAATCAAAAGCGGAAGCTTCCCAAGACATATCTCTAATTAATCACAAGAAAATATATATATATATATATATATACGAAAGTTCCACCCTCGATTTAATCAAAGAAATGTCATGATCATATGTGAAAGTGTATATATATATATATATATATATATATATATATATCCTTTTGATAAAATGAATAAACCGATACATACATAAAGGTTTACTTTCATATAGTGTCATGACATTCCTATGATTAAATCAAAAGAGGAATCTTCCTACAGACATAGTATTCAATATTTTAGTTTATAATTAAATTTTTAAATAAATTAGGTGTTTTTTTAACTCGAATCAAACACTTAGATTTTCAACGTCAATGACTTAAGACAATAAGACAATGTAGAATTTTTATAACTAAAAAATCTTACTTACATGTTGAAAGTGAGGGAGGGTGGTAGCTTAATTTTCCATTTTAGAAATTAATCAATAAATTTTTAAAATAAAATTTAAAAACAATTTGTTTAATTATTATATAATAAAATTAATTAAATAGAACTAAATCTGAGTTTCTAAATATCTGATGCATAATAAATAAATAACCAACCTTTTATATATCAAACAAAAGCCATGTCGCCATTATAGTGATGTTTAATTTTTGAATATTATCTTTAATTAATTTTAGCATCATTACCATGTTGTCATTATAATGATGCATCAGAGGCAAGGGTGTCAATTATGTGCATGTTGCGGCATGTAATAGTTTGATTAAATTAGTAATTTATTTTAGTGTGTCAATTCTTCTTATTGACTCAATCTATTCAAGTGGAATGATTATATTTTGGTTTTTAAAATTTATTTATTTAACATGAAAATTAATATATATATATATATATATGACATCAAAAAATTTTGTGGGTATAAGAAAAAAATTATAACTTTTTGGGTAAATTGGTTACCGAATAATACAACATAGTGAATGAGTTATGTATTTTTTTCCCTCAACTCTTCTTTAGATTTTTTACTAGATTTTAATAAGGTTTATCAACTTTTCAAGAAGAGGTTTCTTGGGTCAACATTGGTTGCTTAGCCTCATTTGTTAATGAGAAGAATGTGAGAATTCTCACATTCTTAAGTTAGGGTTAGGGTTAGAGTTTCTTGCATTCTTGGCTCTTGAGAGCCAAAATTATAATTTCTCATTTCTCATGTCCTCTCCTGCAAATTTTGATTATTGGATGTATTATTCCTTAATTGTTGATATTCCTAATGCTCATTGTGTTAGTTTAATTCTAATTCGAATTTAAATTACATCCGTGATAATTCAAATAGATTTAAATAGTAATAATAATATTATTTTAATTTTAAACTTCTATTAATTTTAATTGATATTTTAGAATATAAAATTAAGTTAATTTTTTGATGGAAGGAATTATATATAAGTCAATACTAAGGTATTCGTTGGAGCTTTAAGATAGAATGGAAGAGTCCTGATTTCTTAAGTGCAGCCCATGTTTTCTTTAACTGAAAATCTCATTTTTTTTGTTATCTCATCTAATTTTAATGGCTGAAGGTAAATGACCCTATTTCTGCTATTAATTAATCGATTATTTAATACAACATATTAGATACGATACTATACTATGACTTTATGATACGACAAATTTATATGCTTAAATATCCCATATCATACTCTAATTATTAACACATTGTTATATTAATCACCCAACATGCTATTAATTTTCAATCTTTAGGGTCAAACCCAGCACTACTGTAACAGTAATGTTCATCCACTATTCTGAACACGCTTACATTAAACAATCATGCCAAGTGAAATTCAAAAGACATGCTTTGCTTATTGCTTTTCAAAACAAACCACAAAATTTCTAAGAATTTTCATAACACCACAATAAGCAACCAGCAGAAAAGAGTTTCTCAGTTGCCACATCACATGCCTTCTTCCTGCCTCTGAATATTACATACACTCAAGAAAGCTAACATGTTAAAAACCTCGCCCTTTTTTTTCAGTAAACAAACACTTCTCATAAGACAATTTAATAAAAAAGCAGAGCAAGTGCTTGCATTATACTCTATCCATCTGCATTTTATTTTCTTTTTTTTTTGGGTAAGTAAGAGATAGTTCTATCCATTTGCATTTGCAGAATCTTTATTTCCTTGCCGATGTTTTTCCCGCCAATTCTCGCCCCATAACTTGGCCTCAGCCACCGCCCGCTCCCGATCGAAACCTTTATTCAAAATGCTCATGATCTCCCTCGGCGAGTCTTCTTTTTCCGAGTCTAATTCCAACCTACGCCCTGATCCACTGCTCTCGTCGGCCTTTGCTACAATTCGACCAACCTTGGTTTCATCCGGCACACTGCTGCGGCTTCTTCCTTTATCACTGGGGTCATAACCTTGGGATGCCAAGTAGGATAAGGCGGTCACAACGTCAGCAATGAGAGGCCGAGAGGCCGCTTGTTCTTGGATACACATGGAAGCAATCGCGAGAGCTTGGTAGAGCCCACGCATAGGAAATCGTCCTTGCAGCTTTGGATCGGCCAGCTTTGGGAGTTTCCTCCTGTCATTGAACATGGGCCTCGCCTGCATTGCCGTGCACTTAGTACATTAAAGAAACAAGAAAAGAGTACTGCAGATAAAAATGTCATTCTTAAAGCGAAGATGCAGTATGGGATAGCTGTCCAAATAATGTGATTACCTTCACAAATTTCAGTGAAAGTTCTCTGGAGTATCTCAACCATATTACCTAACTCTTGAACCAAAAATAAGGCCTGTGTGCAACGAATGACTTTGTAAAGACCTCATTTGAATGATGAAATGTTAAAAGGATGCCATTGACATTACTGAATTGACGGAGGTCTATTAAGCAGTTCTTTCAAGAAAACACTCAAATGCAGATATCTGAAATTGTAGATTGGCAATGTTTCTAAAATTAATAACAATAAAATCTTAATTATTCTCCACCAAAGAAACCTTCCACGTTCTCAATACTAGTAAAGTGAAAACAGAGCAGTGTAGTTGTAGTGCTTTAGCATCTGTTGAAATAAGTTGTTAGATGATACTGCAAGTGTTTAGAACCAAATGAAAATTTTTGTTTAATTTGACATGCAAAAGACTCGGGATAAACAGGGGCAAAATTTAGTAAATAAACTAATAAAGCAACAGAAGAAGAAACATACCCATGCAACAAGATTCTGTTCGCCATGTTCTTTGGTGCTATCAATGGCCTTCCGTCCGGTAATGAGCTCCAAGAATACAACTCCAAAACTGTAGACATCGGACTTAACAGTCAGTTGGCCAGTCATAGCATACTCCGGAGCACAATATCCATAAGTTCCCATCACTCGTGTCGAGACATGGGACTTATCACCAGTAGGGCCCAGTTTTGCAAGCCCAAAATCAGATAACTTAGGATGGAAACCCTCATCCAGTAATATGTTCGATGACTTGAAGTCCCTATAAATGACCGGTGGATTTGCTTTATCATGGAGGTACTCCAACCCTTTGGCCGCACCAGCTGCAATCTTCATTCTTGTATTCCAATCGAGTGCTTCCTTCTCAGGAGGAAGATCTGCACAAGGATATTTGTAACCTATCAGTAAAGCTTTCTTTTTTTCAGAAACTGAAAAGGCAATGGCAATGTTCTAATGAAAATAACCAGGTTTCTCTAAAGAAAACATAAAAAAAAGTAGTACATCAAAGTCTTACAGATTAAATCAGACCTCCTCTTCTGGGAGTGGGTATACATATTGGTTGCTGTACTTTTGAATTTTGGAAATTTCTCAACATGCCAATGAATTAATAGATGTGTGTATGTATGTCAAGCACACTAATCAATGTGGAAAAACAAAAAGCTAAAGAAGGGCTAGAATGCTGAAGTTATTACGCAAATAAAAATAAGGACTGAACATCCAAAGGCGAACATATATTATATTTCCAATGTAAAGGTCATCTGATAAAAACCCCCAATATCCTTGAAGGAAATGTTAGATCATAATTCTGTGGCAGTAATTAAACGTTTGGATGATTAACATTTAAAAAAATGATAGAAATCATCTGAAGTTGGAATCAATATTCTGAGATTACTTTAATATTCTATAAATATATTTTTTGAGTAAGACAAGTTTTCAATGGCATGTGTAGTATTTTGCAATCATTATTTCCATGATCAGGCAGCATTCCTGCCAACCCTTGCCACCCAAATGGTCAAATCCCAAGGAGTTGCTGACTGGAAATTTTAACTCAGCTTATCAAAGTTAGTTGTCATCAATTGCAGGCCTTGGTCCTTTGGTGAGAATTGTAAGGATGGTAAGCTTCAGTAATAATGTATACCTTTAAAATTTTACCTATCCCTTGCTAAGGGAGCATTTTTCCTTGTCTAGTCATATTCTAGTCTTCTCATAAGTTTGGTGCCACAACCAACCTGACCAGTATGATTTTAAATAGAAGGATCATTGCATGCAAATTGACATTTGTTCATACTGAGTTATGCATAGATGCCTCCATTATTGAAGATAAAACCTAAACTATCCCCTCGAAATCCTAGCAAGAAACCAAAACTCCTGTTGAGGCAATGTATTAAGATTCAAGACAACATGGAAGTTGTAATAGAATGTATGCTTTATTGTTCTGCCTGGATGGAGTCACTTAAATTGTGGTATATTTATCGGTTGACATAGCCATAAGCAGCCATATTGATATTTTCTCTGTTGTAATCAAAGCAATGAAGAATTAAATTCATATTATGACATAAATTTTATCCAAACTTCTAATGCAGAAGTCATTACTGATGGTACACTCACTATTCAAGTGAACTCAAATCAGACTCTTACCATACACTTTCTATGTATTTGTTCAAATCATTAAGTTAAAGGCCCACCAAAAAATGGTAAAAAATGCAAGTAGCACCACAATTTAGGTGCTGGATAGGTTATCAAAAATCTAAATCAGATACTTGAGTACTCATGCAACAAAAAAAATTTTAACATTCCACCTGAAGCAAGCACTATTAGCAAAATACACATCAAAAGATGAACTAAAGATGCGTCTCTCCAAAAAACAAAGAAATTTAAAAAAAAAACAAGAGTTACATATTGTAATCATATTGAGAAATAATCCCAATAAGATTCATGTCATGCGATCTATAAATCAACTATCATGTGTGTAGCAGACAACTGGTACAACATGGTTTCAACTAAGGAAACCTTTTTTTTCCTTCGATGAAACAGCGATATCTTGTCACTTTCAAGAAAATAGCCAACAGGAAAAAAAAATAAAAATGATTAAAATATATGAAGGAAACCATTTTCTCTTAACAACCCAAAGAAATCTATCTGAAATAAAAAAATGAAAAAGCATGGATGAGAGTCTTATAAATTGTCTACTCCATGTTCCTGAGTGTCTTCCCATCTCAAGGAAAGAGACTCTGAGATAGGAAGGAATCGTACAAATATTAAATTATAAACTAAATTGCCATAATGACATGTAAGCACCTTGAATACATCATGACAAATAATTTTAATGATTTTAACAACAACAATAACAATAACAATAAAAATAAAAATAATAATAATAAAGACGGTAGAAGTTAAAAGAAGCAAATCGCCCATAACTATTTATTTCTAGATGGAATAAATGAACAAAGAACTGCTCATCCACATATTAACAATAAACACTTTATTTATTGTTACTTAAAATACTTCATCTTCAACTCAAAAGTCCCTTACCATGCTATAAAACTTGAAATGCTAAGGACTTCTAATAAGAAATAAAATTTTGTACATCTCATACATTGCTAATCAAAGTCTTAAATCACATCATGTATTTATACTACAATGTCATGTTCTCAAAAGCATATACAAAAAATTCACTTCTAAGTCTTCAGAATCATTTTTTTATGGCATAATAGAAAGAAAAGTAATGGAACACTGATGAAATGTTAAAAGAAAATTCCAATGTTAGAATCTCATCATTATATCACAAATTCCGTTTGCTTCCCACCAGGCCATCATCATGTTTTGAAAGAAGAAAAATATAGATCATCAAACTGAAATATGTATTTTACGTCAATCATTCTTACACTATAAAGTCATTAGCAAAGTACCAATTACAGAAATTAATCAGACAATCATACCATGTAAATGATCCTCCAATGACCCCAAAGGCATGAACTCATACACGAGAAGGCGTTGATCTCCATCAGCACAGTAACCGATCAAATTAACAAGATTAGGGTGATGCAACAGACTAAGCATCAGGACCTCTACAAGAAACTCTCTATTTCCTTGGAGCCCATTTCTGTCCAGTTGTTTTATGGCTACAATCTGCAAGCATTCAATATCAAATCAAATAAACTTTCATAGAAATAATCTCAGAAAAGAAATTAGCATTAAGTATACACCATAAAAATATAAAAGAACTTCACAAATGGGACAAAATATACCTGTCCAGTGCTCTCTAAACGTCCTTTATACACCCGTCCAAATCCACCTTCCCCTAAAAAGCAATCTGGTCTAAAGTTCTTTGTAGCAGCTGCAAGTTCCCGGAAAGTGAAAGTCTGAGCAGATATATTAACACCAGCAATCTCTTTCTGAATTCCCAATTCCTTTTTTGAACTAACTGAAGGACCAACCGCTTGTGTTCTTGCTTTGACCCTATCCACTATTCCACATACATAAATGATCACCCAATTTCAAAAACTAACTTTTCCTTCAAATATAACCAAAAAACAACTCCCCTAGATCTACTTTATCTAGAAATTCAAGAAGCACCGAAGCTAGAAATGCTGACGATTTAAATTGAACACAGCAATCAGAAAAACAATCCAATCAAAATCATAGTGCATCTCAACTATCACAATTCAACATAAATCATGAATTACAAAACTTCAGATCAGATCCAAGACAAGGCAAACAAACAAGTAAAGAAATAATAAAAGTCCAATTTATTTGGAGAAGAAAAAAAATCAACTCCTCAAATGCAAAATGCAAAACCAACAATCATAATTCAGTACCAGCATTGAACTTGATCACACACCAAACCCAGAATCAGATCCAAGACATGAGAATAACAGTAGATCAAGCAATCAAACAAATACAAATTTCCCCATTCAAAACCAGAACATCCATACAGTAAAAATTCACAATAATTATTAGCAAACTATAAGCTAAAATCAAATTCAAGCTTCAGAGAACAACAAATTCAATTCAAATCAGCACAGAGTTTCAACTAACCAGTGCCCACTCTATCGATCCTGGGAGGGGCCATGGGCCGCTCTTCCCTCTTCTCAGTCTTGACGCTCCCGCCATTAAAATCCTCTTCCTCCTTCGATTCCAAGCATGGAAAACACCCCATCTCTCACAAATCAAAATCCAACAAAAAACCAACAAAAAAAAAAGGAAAAATCAATCAAAATCACAGCTCCAAATCATAATCCCCCTCCCGCTTCGCATCAAAAAGCCACGGGGAATCAAACTCCCATCTAAGCCCTGATCGAAAGGAGGAAGCTTGCGAGGAAATGGATCGAAAAGGTGGGAGCTTTGGTCGGGAGAGTGTCCAGAGACGAGGCCGGCCGATGGGTTGCGCTAATTAAGGACATATTTATACATAGCACTAATGATATGTCTTAATTTTTTTTAATTTTAATTAACTTCACATCATTTTGTAATAATTACCCAAAAAAAAGCTTTGATATTTTGTCTTGATTTTTCATGTTCGAATTTTAATTATACAAAAAGATGTAATATTAGACATTTATTTATTTCTTTTAGTTGAATTGAATTATTAAAATAAGATATGTTAATATTTAAAAGAAAACATCATTTAAAAAAAAATTATTCAATAAAAGATATATATTTCTATTATCTACTAAAAAATTTGAATATGGAAAGTCTTCATTTTTTTTTATATTTTAATCAATTCAACGTCATTTTGTAATTATGACCAAATGAATGGCTAGATATTTTATTGGATTTTTTCATGCTCAGATTTCAAATAAACAGAAATATGTAATTCCTAATTTTAGAATTTCCTTTTGTTAAATTAAATTAAAACCTTTTCACCTCATTTTGTAATATTACCGAAATATATATATAAATATATATACCCATGCAGCCCATTTATTTATTTTAATTTTTCAAGGCTACATTTTAAATATCCAAAAATATATTGATTTTAGATACTTTGAATTGGTTTTTCAGAATGAGATAAATGAAATGAAAAAAAGTCATTATAATTTATTCAATAGAATATAAATTACTAGAAAAAAAAATATTGTAAATGAATGATGGAAATAACCTTGTAATTCATAAAGTTCGAATTAATTATTCTAATTTTTTAGGCTTATATAATGTGGGTCAAACCTATATTTTATGCATACATGCATGTGGCTTCTTGATATAAAGATTTTGGCTAATATTATTCTTGTATTAATTTCCAAAATTTTGTGTTAATTAAAGTTTGTGTTTGTCTTATATTATTTTATTCAACATTATGCAATGCAATAAAGTAGTGCTTGGGCATGAAGGCATGAACATATAAAGTTCATGTATTTTGATAGCTGATTTGCATGTAAACTAATGTGATATGTTAATATTATCAAGTTTTGATAAATGAAAATGAGATAATGAGTTTATAATAAAAAAAAAAATGAGTTATAAACCGAAGTTAAAAATTATGTTGTAACGGGTAAAATAAAAAATTAAAATATATATACGAGCAAATTTGAAATGATATCTCCTCAATAAACTACAATTATAATATTTAAAAAATAAAATAAAAATATCACTTTTGCGTGAGACGGATCTAAAAATTTATTTATAGACAATTAGACATTTATGGTTTATATGTTTTCTTTTGATTTTTTATCTACGTTCCTATTTGTTTGTGTTATGTATTGTTTTAGTTTACTGTATTATCGCTTGTCGTGTTCAGAATTTTGTTTTCCCACTTTTTATTTGTTATGTATTATTTTAGTTGTTTGTGTAATGTCATTTTTTGTCTTCAGAATTTTGTTTCATGTTTTTCCCAGTGTGTTATGTATTTTTTTCAGTTGTTTGTTGTAATGCCGTTTGTTGTCTTTAGATTTTTTTTTTCTTCTTTTTGTGTGTTTTTTCCGTTGTATTATGTATTGTTTTAGTTGTTTGTATTGTAATGTCGCTTGTTGTTTTCAGAATTTTGTTTCTTCTCTTTTTGTATGTTTTTTCCGTTGTGTTATGTATTGTTTTAGTTGTTTGTATTGTAATATCATTTGTTGTCTTCAGAATTTTGTTTCTTCTCTTTTTGTATGTTTTTTCCATTGTATTATGTATTGTTTTAGTTGTTTGTATTGTAATGTCGCTTGTTGTCTTCAGAATTTTGTTTCTTCTCTTTTTGTATGTTTTTTTCCGTTGTGTTATGTATTGTTTTAGTTGTTTGTATTGTAATATCATTTATTATAGTTAAGCAACAACTAAAACTTAGTCCAAATTAAAACAATTTATAATTGATTTATAGTTAATTTAAATATATTTTAGGGGTTTATTGTTATGATATAACTTCAAACAAAACTATTATTGTTCCTTGTTATATTCAATTTTTAATATAATGGAATTATCTTCTCCTTATGTGCCTATTGTTTGTTTGTTTTTTTTTTCTACCAGAATTGATGTATTCTTATTTTTTTACTCATTATTGTTCATTAACTTTTTCAATAACATAATTTTATATTTAAAAAACATATTTACTCTATTATAATAACTATCAAATCAAAATGTTTGGGATAATAGAAATTATAAAAATATATAATGGTCAATATAGTGGACCAAAATAAATTTAAATTTTAAGATCAATGGTTGAAATGTATTGTTGTTGCCACGTGTTATTTATCCAAAGGTTCATATAAAATACCTAAAATGAGTAAAAATTCAATTAGTTAGTTATATAATATAAAATATTTTGAGGGGGTTATTTGAAAAAAAAAAAACAACCAGTGATATAATAATATCCAGGCGCTCTTCCGATGAGATTGGAAAGCGAGGTTTCTTCTCGCTTGTCTCTATTCCCAATCGAAAGCGAGGCAAAACCCTAACCATTGATCTTAAACCCCTTCCAATTCATCGAATTCAAGGTGGAATTCGAGATCTAGAGTTCGATTTCAACCCTAGTTCCGTGTTCCTTGATCGATTTCGCGGCGGAGCGCCGGAGGATGCTGGATTGTGACCGGCCGCTTTCAGAGCTGGTTCAAGCTCTGGGCTTTCTTTGAGGCGTTCTTCTTTGAAGTATGTATTCGATTTAAGATTTACTTTTTGATTGTTTTCTTGTGTTTTTTTGATAGTGTGGAGGTTTATAGTTGTCTTTTTGAGGGGTTTTGGCATAAAGTTATCATTTTTTGTTCATGCATTGTTGATTTATTGTCTGAGATCTTGTTTCTGATTCTATCTTTTGTTGGGTTTATCGCGGGGTAGAGTTGGGATGGTCGATTGGAACCGGCGCTTTCGCCGCTTCTTTTGAGGCGCTTTTCTTTGCAGGTTGTATTCTGTTTCGGAGTTCTTTTTAGCTCGTTGTGTGTTTTTAGGGGATTTATCTTGTTTCTTGATCAAATTTGGGGCAGCATAGAGGTTTATGGGAGATTCTTTTGAAGGTTTTAAACTAAAATTTTCATTTTTTTTTGTTATGTATTTTTCATTAATTGGCTGAGATCTTGTTTCTCAGTTTATCTTTTGTTAGGTTTCTTGGCAGAGGCCTAATCTATCGCCACATGCTAATGGCCTACCAATGTGAACTGAGTTGCTAACACACACAATTGAGTTTTTGTTGGTATTCGTACATCTTTTAATACTTGTTTCCATTGCCCAAGTGGATCGGTCTTTTTTGCTTATTTAAATTTTAATTCAGGATTTCATTGAAAATATTCATTAGGATGAAGTTGGGGTAACCTCTTTTTTTTTTTTCAAGAACAAATGCTAAAGAATTAGTGCATTCATCCTTCGATTAATGTGGACTGGGAAGATGGTATTAAAAGACTCTTTCACTCATGCTAACACTAATTATATTAAGAAATCAGTAGATTATTTTTTTTTCTTCGATTAGTTAATATACCTGCATTGATAATTGGAAGTTTAGTGGAGCAGTTGTTTTAATTATTAAGTTTGGATATTTAAAGTTGTTCACTTTAAACATGGAGTATCTTTCCCTTTCTTCTAGGTGGATGGTAAATACTAACTTAAGCTAATACTTGCTACTTTATATAGGTTTTGAAATTATCTCTGAATTATAAATGGAAGGGTCATTTAACGGACAAATCTTGGTGGACAAGCTTCTAATACTCAACAACTCCCAGCAGAGCATAGAGAGTATCCTTTATAAACTATTTTCTGTAGCATCATCAAATGTGGTCTTCTTTTTACATAATTTACTTTCTCAGTTTGTTAATTATGGATAGCACCATTAAACATTTGTTAGTTGTGCATTGGCTGCTTATTTTCCTTGTTTTATTGATAATGTGGTTTTGTTAGGAGTTTATGAACTATTGGTATTATTGAGCATTAGGTTGTTAAGGTGGTTTCATATTCTCAGGTCTTTGGAACCCTAATCCCCTTGGCATCTACATGTATCACTTGAGATGGATGGTGATACTCTGAAAATAGCCTAAATGAAAATGCTGTAAAATTCATAAAGAATTCAATCACTACTCAATAGCCGGTATGCTTACCCTTGAAATTTAAACTTGAGACTCATGAAGATCGACAGATGTAGCATCTCTCTGAGAAAATAAATGCAAGCATGTGGTAGTGCTCATATGCATTCAATCATCTATCAAACGTGCATGATTGTTATCTAAATTTCAAAATAAAACCTGTTTTACATAGAATGTGGTTCAGTTTAAATATTGCTTGTGATAGATTAGGCTGAATTGAGACATTTACAAATCACGACTAATCAACTTCTGGGAGCATTAGGCTGTCATTAACTAATGAATTATAGCATAGATACTGAAGTAGTTTTCTTGGTGTCCAATTGGTATTTTGGTGACAAATTAACTATTATTTCTTCTAGTACCCTGGTGGTCACATTACTGATTGAGCGTTGTTGTCTTGAGATGTAAGGTCACCAAACACCATTTAATTCCCTTATCTACTATTGCAGTTGCATTTCATTTGCCATGATCTTTATCAAGCTTTTAAGAGCTATTACTGTGGTTATTCAATGAACTTTCTCTTTAAGCTATTCCTTAGGATGTAACTAGCTGCCAATTTATCTTCAATGACTGATAGTTTTCTGTATGTAACAAGCTATGTGCACAAACGTGGGGCATGCTAAATTTATCATACCTAGCTGGTAATTTGCCATGCGAACTTAAGTGGGGTGGGCTAAGGAAGGGGGTTCCGGTTGCAGCTGTCAAGTTTACAGTATTTACTCAAGTGGTAATATGCTGCACACACAGACATGCATGCATGCACTAGAACCAAATGAAACATGACAAACCATGTGCAGACACAGAAGACAATCTCTCTGCAATGGATGCTGTAAGATAATTAAAACAAATTATTGTCAAATCAAGTTCTATCAAATCCTAGGATCACCACTATAGAATTGTGAGGTGTTGTATGTTTATGCTGACAGATGTTTCTCAGAAGAATTCTCCTTCAACTATCATTTATATTTCACCATTGAATGCATGTCAGCTCTATTTAGTTAAAATTGTTGCAGCCACTAAATATACATGATTATTATTTTTCTGTGTAGTAATAGATTATTTTCTCACTACTGTTTTTGGATTGACACACTTAACTCAAGCAAAGCCCTGTCACATTGGTGCATCTTCCATAGGAAGAAGGCAAAACAGGTCGTCGAAACATGGGAGCATCAATTTTATCGGTCTCCCCAGGACCAACGCATTTCATTTTTATATCTTGCGAATGATATTTTACAAAATAGTAAAAGGAAAGGTATGGAATTTGTCAATGAATTCTGGAAGGTACTACCCCGTGCATTGAAAGATGTCGTTGAGAATGGTGATGAGTTTGGGAAAAACGCTGCCAAAAGAATGGTATGTTGAGTCAAGCATGACCTATTTCTTCTGTTTGTTTTTCTATACAGATAGTAATGAACCTTCTATAACTGAGTGGACGTTAACATAAGCATGCAATTTCAACATGATATATTTAACAAATCTAAGTCTGCATAATGCTAGTTTAAATTAGAGTAGGTCAAGCAGCTACTTTAGCATTTCTGATTGCCTTTTCACATTCTGGCTACAGGTTGATATATGGGAAGCCCGCAAGGTTTTTGGTTCGCACAGTGAATTCCTCAAGGAGGAACTTTTAGGAAACATGGAAAAACAAAATGGAAGAGGTGTTAATTACAAGGTGGTAAAACTTAAGATTTTTTTTTTCTGTGAATTATGTAAGACTTTTAAGCAAGTTTTATAGGCTGTTCTGCAGAACAAAAACTCTGGAACTTGTTTATGTATATGTTTCCTTCTCCATCATCCTCTCTATTAAATTATTATTATTATTATTATTATTATCATTATTAGTATTAGTATTATTGTTATCATTTATGTTAGTTTAATCTTTGCAGAAACATCCTCCTGGGGATATGTTGCAAAAGCTAATCTCCAGTTATGAGCTTGTTTACCATGTCTCTGTGAACGAAAAAGCTTTATTTGAGAAATGCCAAGTGGTTATCAGTTCCATTGAGAAAGTGGAGAAGGAGATTAATGGTGAGCATAACTTAGGTAATAAAATTTTCTCCTTTTATTTCTTAAGTTGATTTATGTATGATTATATCGATAAGCCTGTTGGTTGAGAATTTATTGATTTTTCTCTCTTCATCTGCACCATTTTAACCATTATTTAGTAGTTTGATATCCAGACAATCTTGGTACTCATGCAAAAGGGATATGAATGTTTCTCTCTGCATCTGCACCATTTTACCCTTATTTAGTAATTTGATATCCAAACAATCTTGGTGCTTATGCAAAAGGGATATAAATGCG
Organism: Dioscorea cayenensis subsp. rotundata; assembly: GCF_009730915.1. NCBI lineage: Eukaryota > Viridiplantae > Streptophyta > Magnoliopsida > Dioscoreales > Dioscoreaceae > Dioscorea > Dioscorea cayenensis. The sequence continues at coordinate 17,956,710 of NC_052484.1, forward strand.
TGGAATCTGTCATACCAACCAAAGTATCATATTCACTTGTTATCATTTTGTTCATCTTAACAAAAAATCTTTTTTATTTTCCATGCTTTAGAATTTCTTGTTGTGCATATTGTAGACTTTCATTGTGGATCACATGAATGAACTAACAATCATGGCGTATATACCTCTACATTGGTGGTTTATTTATTCGTTTTACCATGATTCTTTTGACTAAATACTGTTTTAGTTACCACACCGTCTTTCTTCTCTGGCATGAATTGTTCTGAATGGTTTTCATATCAATATACAGAAAATTCAGTTGAGCCTGGCATCATAGAGGAGTTTCAGGAAAATCATGGTGTGCTAAGAGAGTGCATTGAACAACTAAAATTAGCTGAATCATCAAGAGGGAATCTGTTGTCTCTTTTGAGAGAAGCACTAAATGAGCAGGTGGCTGAGCTGATTACCTTTGCTTATATAGAGTTCTTTCTGAAGTTCTTTGTTCTTTTTTTTTTTCAAGTTTAATTAATTATTTAAATTTACTTGGGTCCATTTTTCAGGAACACAAGATGGAACAAGTTCATAACCAGCTTCAGGTAGCCATTCTAACGACTGCATTTGTTGTTTACCTGGGCATTATGACTTGAAAAAATGCAAATAAATTAATTTATGATTTATATTTAAGAAATATGTTTGCTTTTAGATGTTGGATAACCCGGTGTCAATATATGCAGTTAATGGCTACAACTATGGTAAATGCTACTCAATGAACCTCAACTAGTGACGCTGTTGTAATTTAATCCCACTTTAAGATAAACATTTAATTGTAATGTGTGCATGTTCGAAAACTTTGTCTATGTTAGTTGCCAAATGAATCTTAAGCCATTTTTTGTAGATCTGTGTGCAATGGTCTTTCAAGTTCAAGGTTTTCTGAGGCTTGTATAGCATAGAAGCTTTGAGATTGAGATTTATGTATGGTTAGCCTGCTTTATGATTTATAATGCAAAGTCTCAATGATCAAAATGAGACTGTGTGCATCTCTGATCACTGTAGAGATTTTTGAGATGCAGTGACACCAAAGGAAATCCTCCTGGTCAGAGCAGTAAATATACTTTAATGCTAATAATTTCCTTTGATTTCTCAGGTTGCTCAATCTCGATTCAAGCAATTAGAGGAAATTTGCCAGTACCTGCTGAAGCCTGATGGACCACCAGGTTATGTTCCAGAAGCCAGAACTGGCACTGAAGCAAAAGAACAGCCGACTCCTGTCATCTACATCCAGAAGGCAAATAATCCTCATCAATCTGAAGAAGAGGATAGGACAACAGCTACCCCCACTGTGCCAGAAAAGCTTGCTATATCACAAGGACAGATGGAGAAAGAAGAGTACCATTCAGAGAACAAGAAGCAAAAAGTATCTCTGCCACCACCACCTCCTCCACCGCCGCCACCTCCTTTCCCGTATCCTGACTCACTGAATCAGCAAATGCTTCCTCCACCGCCGCCGCCTATGATGCCTCCACCTCTGCCTCCGCCACCGCCACCCACTACTATCACTTCGACGACGGCAGCTCCGTTTGGACAAGCTATCAGTCCTATCCCTGGAGTGCCCTTCAGTTACGGCTTAGTCCCGTTACAGCGGCCACCTGCAATGCCTGGCTATCCCATTGTCAACATGCCGCCTTTTCCAGGTCCTCCGGCTGCTTATCATGGTTTTCAAGGCCCAGAACCCCCTGTCGGTCTTTTCAACCCGCCTTTAGTGCCACCAACTCCTCCTCCGGTGCCACCAACTCCGCCGCCAGTTTCCCGGCCATTAAACTAGAAGTAAACTGGTTCCGCCTACTTAACTTAACGGTGTTAGAAGGAAGAATTGGTCGACCTTGTAGTTGTGACATAGGATGTTTAAATGTTTCAGCTTTAGATTCTCTAATGCAGATTGCATGTCTGACTTTTGTTCAGGTTTTCTTTTTTTTTTAAAAAAAAAAACACAAAAGAAAGGCCTTTACGTTCAAGGGCTCATGTAACTTCTGCCCAAGTGGGCTTGTACCTTGTATATGAAGGTTGTGTCGAGGTGGATTTAGATTAAAGGAAAATTTGGTTGATTCTCTCTTCTGATGTTATTTATTTGCATGTATTTATTTATTTCATATATTTGGAATAAAGTTTTGTCTTTATTTCCGAATTAAAATGGGTTTTATTCCTAGAATTTGAAACATGATAAGTGAACAAAAACGACAACTAATAATTAAATAACTTATAACCTAGTAGTACTTGATCTCAGGAGTGGACCCACATGGTTGGCAACCTGGGTTGGTCGACTAGAAAACTTTGGAAGAACTCTATTCGGCGAGATTAAGCCTGAGCTGAGTAAAGAGAAATCCAAGGTAGAGCTGTAGTTAGGACGCAATGTAATCGTAGTTGGGCTGAAAAAAGGCGAGATTAAGCCTGAGCTGAGTAAAGAGAAATCCAGGGTAGAGCCGTAGTTAGGACGCAATGTAATCGTAGTTGGGCTGAAAAAAGACTGTGCTTGGGCTGAGAATACTGAAAAATTAGAGAGTGATACGTTTAAAAGGAGATGAATCATGAAAGCCATGAAAGAGTTGCAATTTGTTTTTTTTTTTTGTTAAAGCATCATTTCACTTAAATGAAATGGAATGTGTGTTTTTCTTAAATTTATTTGTGCATTTTGTAATTAATATCGAACATTGACTTTTATTTAAGTCAGAACTAGACCAAATTTTTGGGTCCGCCACTATTTGATTTTTTTGTGAAAAAAGAAAGTGAGACATTTAGAAAGTCTTGAATTCAAGACTTGTTGAGTGTAATAATGATAATAGGTTCAGGTTGGATAATTAATTCCCACCTCATGTCTTTGTGTTTATGTTTTTTTTATAAAAAATTGTCTCTTAGGCTTTCGTTTGGTTTAGTGGGGGAAGAGGAAGGGGAGGGGTTAGGGGGAGTGAGGGGAGGAATATGGAGGGTTTGAAAAAATTTTATGTTTGATTTAATGGAGGGGTATGGAGGGATAATCTATTTTTTTTGTTTGGTTAGAAAAAGGGTTGAGGAGGAGTGAGGAGAGATCTGATGTGTATTTTACTAATTTACTCTTTTATATAAAATTGATCATAATATTTTTTTATACATATCTAAAAGATTATTTTGTACAAATTTTCTTAATATTAAGATTAAGATTAATATTAGTAATAATATTATTTGTATAACTCAATTTTTTATATTTGTTTATTATTCTTATATTATTATTATTTTTTAATTAAATATTATTATTAATCTTCAACTGATACATTAAAAAATAAGATAAATAATAATAATAATTATTATTATTATGAAATTATATTTAAAAAAGATATTATCCTAATTTCTCAAATTGATAAGAGGTACTTTGGTCTTCTCATAAAGAATTAAACATTACAATTTGTTTTAATAATCTCACCCTTTCAAAAGACCAGGATTTAGAAGGGTGGGATATGAGGGGTTTAGAGGGTGAAACACCCCTTCAAACTAATCCTCCCCTGACTCCCCAATCAAACAACTTTCACGCCTCCTGACTTCCCCTCATCTTTCCAAAAACCTCCAACATAACAAGGGGTTAGTAATGTTTCCACGTGGCAGTTTATTCCTCTCTTACGTTGCACCGCACGAAGGCACGTTATCCACGACACCGCTGTTCGTTCAACAACGTCGGCACGCCTGGTGTAAAAGCCGCTCGTTAAATTGCCGTAAAAGTTCCACCAGAAACCCGACCATAAAAAAAAACTCAAGCTTGTCATTTTAAAGTGTCTGTTTCCTTGGTTGGTATGCCATTGCAATCGTCCCACGCGGCACGACCTCCATTCAAACGCTGAGTCAAGCAACGCAGCCAGCGCCGAGCTGACCCAATGTGTTCCTCTTTGACGACTTACTTATCTGTCACCTGATTACGTGGCGAGATTTTATTCGAGTTCGTTGGAGAGGGTTTAAATATAAGTTCTTGCCACGTATGAGGATAGGTTAAGCTAAATCGCGCTGCAGTGGAAGTGTATTTCACTTTCTTTTTCCGCTCCAACTCGCTGATAAGATCGTGCTTTCCGGAACCCTAACCCTACTTCTATTTCTATGTCTTCGATTCTCGCATCTTCTTCGCTAAGTTTGAACGCAAAGGTTCGATTCCAATCCATCTTTTTCTTCTTTTGTTTTCCTCGTTTTGATCGCCTTTTTACCTTTGTTTTGGTGGAGTTGATTTGTTTTTTTGTGGAATTTCTTGGGTCCAGGGTTCTCTATTTTGATTTGAATCTCAAGTTGGGGTTTTGGAGTGTTTTGCTGGATTTCTGGTGCTTGGGGGGTTCTATTGGTCGTGATTGGTTGCCCAAATGCCGGAAGAGGATCTCGTGGAGCTTAGATTTAGGTTGTTTGATGGGACGGACATCGGTCCCATTCGGTATTCATCTGCTTCTACAGTTGCTATGCTTAAAGAGCGGATTATCACTGATTGGCCTCGAGGTTGTTTTCTTATCTTGAATCTCAAATGCTTTGACTTTTTTTTTTACACCTGAAATTTTGCGGGTTTTTTTTCGTGTGATGACATTTGTTGGAGAAAATGAAGTCTTTCTATATTTAAATGTGTGATTTTGGCGCTATGATATATTAATCAAGTGTTTGTGAGAGTTATGAGAAGTGAATCATATGTTGAGAAATCATTCGAAAATTCAAGGGGAGTAAATGGGTTTTATGTTCAATTGCGGGATTTAGAATTAAGGGAATGGAAACTGTGTAATTAAGATTGAAATAGAAGTGAAAATTGATACCTTTGATATAATTAAGATTGAAATAAAAGGGATAATTGGGACCTTTTGTTGAACGTACAGATTGAAATTAACCAAGATGAAACACTTCGGAAGCTGTTGGAGACGCAGGTTAAAATTTTGTGTTTGTTGGGCTGGTTATTTATTGAGCTGAATCCCACCTACGCCTTCCAAACAATTTGTTTTTGGCTCTTTGAATCTTTCATGCTATACCACATTATTTATCTCATCTAGTTTGCGCCTCTTCTTTGCTCAACTTATTTTAAATTTGTTTCCTTGCCATGCCATTGCGCCCGTATTAACTCATAACAATTTGCTACAATTCTGTTGATTATCAGTTAACAACATCCTTACTTTTGTGATATGATGAGTGTAATATTTATTTAACAATATATTGTGGAAATTAGTGTTGTTTTTATTCTAAGTTTCTAACTACATAATTTTGATTAGATTCCCTGCGTCTTTTTAATTTTTTCGGGTATGCCAATCATAATGTTTTTACCACCATTATTTTGTGTTTTCTGATTTGTTTATTTGACTCTTCCTCCTCATTAGTTGTAAAAGATTTTGATATCTGATTTATATCTTTGACATAGATAAGAAGATTATACCAAAGGTGGCTAATGATGTGAGGCTGATAAGTGGTGGAAAAATTTTGGAAAACAACAAAACTATTGCCCAATGTAAGCCACCTTTTGGCGAGCTTCCTGGAGGGATTATCACAATGCATGTTGTAGTACAACCGTCATTGGTAAAGGCAAAAACAGGTAATTTGCACTTTATTTATTTCCCTGGTGATATGTGAAAGGATTATCTGCATTTTATTTATTTATTTCTATATATATATGTATATCTTTTTTTGCTTCATGCGCCTAGTTCTTCTGGATAGGAATCTTATTAGTTGATCAAATGCTTAAATCCATGGTATTTCTGAAAATTAGAAATAATAGCTTAGGTCTTTATCCAAATTCGGATATTCCTTACCATTTTTATGGCTGCAAACCTGGTAATTTCGGATGAGTTGAAGTCCACTAAATAACTAACCTCCAAACTTGTGATGATTTGTTCTAGATATGTAAAACAGTAGAGTGGTTATTGCGTTGAGAGGATTGACATGCTTGTTTCACTTATGAAATCTGTATGTAGACTTCATATTGAGTAACATATATTACTTTGTTATTTTTGAACTTATATTTTCTTTCTTTGCCTGAAGCCTGATCATGAAAATAAAATAAGATTATTTTATTTAATATTTGAGAAAAAAATATATCGCATGAGTATGAGTGCTTTAGTTTCAGGGGCCAAAATTTAGTTGAATTATGTAATTTTATTTCCATCTATATATATTTATTCATACGAATTGCTTCAGAGAACTTATATTGGAGGCTATTTCCCATCTGAGCCTTGAAAGATTCAATTTATGGAATTTTGGCACACAAGATGCATTTGTTTTTTATTTTGCTGTTACTTTTATGTCTTACTTGCATAAGAAACTCTTTTTTTAATTATTATTATTAATACAATCACTTTTATCAATGTTAGAGTTGAAGAAAAAAATCCCATGGTCATTTGCTCTGTGTTTGGTATATATAAAAATCTAAATTAGTTATGCTTTTTGTCCTTTCAGAAAAAAAGATTGACGATGAGCCAAGGCAGTCAACTTGTTCATGCTCCATATTATAGCATCCACGCCATCTTCAGCTGTAGACTGGTGCTGCAGCTAATCAGGAACTCGTCTTTGGTGTCAACGGAGAAAAGAGTCGGTGAAAGAACCCTGACAGAAGCTTGTCTGTCCTTGTGTTGTTGCAGCAGTTCTATTATGAAAAGTGATGGTTCATCCATTTCCTGTGTTCTTATATACTAATATATGCTTGATCTTATAGTTGTCCACTAGACCCATCTCATGAAAAGAATGGTCTCTAGACTCGTATACAACCATAAATGTATTATTTTTTTAGCTTGGAATCTACACATGTCCTTCATATTTGTTGTATTTGAATTTATTTGCTCCCTTCTTTATGTGAGAGCAGTGTTTCATGTTCAGAGCATTTGTTTGTATGCCATTTTTTTCAGAGCTTTTGTTTATCTTAGTTTGATCACTGTTTTTTTATATATTACTTTAAGTCATGTGAGATTTATATTTTGTATGTTGTGGATCTTGTATCCATCCTCCACATTGGATGTTGGTTGAGATGAGGAATGTGTTATTTCAAACTTCCAACAATAAATTGTCACAGAAGTATTTCAAACTGTAGAGGGATTGCTTGAAGCTCTCATTTTTTTTTTCAAATAGAATATTTGCCTGCATGTTGCTTGCATTTTTCAAAACCTGATTGCTTGAGTTCCTTAAGGTGCTTATTATTGTTTGAGTTTATTTTCATAGCTGAAAATGAGTTTGGCTTCTTGGTTGTGATTTGAAGGCTTCACCACTCAGGAATATTTTAATCAGGTTGTTCAGGTGCTCTCTATTCATGGTCTAATAGCCTATCTGTTAATTTGATGACAGATAGTGTTTGTGAAGGTTGCGAGGAAAGTATTGAACACACTTTTGAAGATGTTGAGAAGGCAGTTGGAGTTGCTGCAAGGTTTAGCTGACAATGAAATGTGGTAAATGTATTTGGAATGCAGTCTTTTTATTTTTGTCATTTAAACCTTGTTTGATGGTTGAATTTTCTAGTGATCAATTTAATGTTGGTATAACTTCTTATTCTAGATGCATAATTGTTAAACCCTCTATTTCCTGTTTTCCTAGTGTTTGTCTTCTATAATATTTGTTTATGTGACCATATTAGCACCATATACTTCAGTCTTCCCTGTTTTTGGATATCTGATTCTCTATTTGTTGTTGTTTTTCCTCTCTGCTAGATAGCTTTAGAATGTAGAAATTTTATTACCCGACCTAGCTAGAAAATTTTGAAATTTAATCAAATATAGAAGAACCATTGGTGTACTTTGCAAAAACTAATGGTAGAAAACCAGACTGTTTCTTGAAAATCTAAATACAGGAATTTGGTACATCACACTTCAAAACATTCGGAAATGGTGGCATCTCATAATTACATATCAAATGCACCAAAAATAAATAAATTCACAAATACATAGTCCCAAATCATGAGATTTTCAAACTGCTGAAGAACAAGATAATCATAAGCTGATCAAACACAAATTATGGAAGAGCTAACCAGAAATTAGTCCTGAAGGAACAGAGTTATGGATGCTTGTTCTGTAGTTGACTAGAAGGAGATGAAAAGGTTGGGGAAAGTGTGGATGGAGGTGAGGGTTGACCAGCGGATGGAGTAAGAGATGGAGGGGCATAACATGAACACGGAGGGAAGAATGATGAAATTGGAGGAAGTGGGAAGGGAAATGCTGGTGTATCTGTAGATGGAGAGTTGGGAAATGGAAACCAAGAAGGAAGTGGGAAAGGGAATGGAGGGAACGGGAAAGGCAACGGTGGCAAATGAGGCCACGGAAACACAAACGGTATAAAAGGTGGCCAAAAGAACAAGGATGAATTCAAAGCATTAGTAGGATATACCTCTCCTTTGGTTGCACACTGATCATAATTTATCTTTGCAGGCCTATAATTCAATGCATTCAAGTTGAAGAAACAGATGTTGGCATCTCTTGACTTCACTGCTACATGCCCTGTTGAACTCCTCAATCCTGGAATGTTGCATGAAGGCGAAGAACTTTTAATCAGGTTTGCCCTGCAGAATGACTGGATCTCATGGCCTTCTTTGCATTCAAATCCATCAACAGGAGGTATGTCAAGCTTGTAGAAGCCTATTCTATCTGTCATTCTTTCAGCATCAATTGATATCTCTGCTCCTGAAGAAGAACTCACTTTGAACTTGCATGATATCTGCACTTTAGCTCCTGTGACAAAAACCAACTTAATATCAGTAAACTTAGAACATACTGAGAAAACTATCTGACTATGTCTACCTTGTAGGAAATAGCTGTGTTTGGAGAAGGTATTATTTGAGCAGGTGTCACAGTAGACAAAGCCCATCACAGTGATGTTGGAGAGCAGTTTATGACCAGATTCAAGAGAGTTTGATTTGATGGCTAGAGTTGCCGGTAGGAGGATGACAAGGAAGACTATTGGGCTCATCATCTTCTCTGTGGGAGAAATTCTTCTGGTTCGTACTGTGAAGGTGTTGTAGGAGTGTGTTATAAGCTTGAAATGTTGGTGATTGGTTGGTGGCATGAGTGAGTGAGTGAGTGAGTGATGAGGATGAGCAGTTCTTTCTTTTAGTCCGTTCACAAGAAACAAAGTCATGTGATCAGTCTTTGGCAGGATGCAGAAAAGAGGATGCTCATGTACTTATTTTTGTAGATGATTTGAGTTTGTTTCTCTTGTTGGAGTGCTCACGGGCGTCGTTTTCATCGGTTTTTAGCTTGTTTTTGGGCACTCTAATGAAAAATTGGAGATTCTGAGTTATCCATTGGTGATTTTTTTTTTAAAGTTTTTTTTAATATTGTTCTTTTCATTTGTTATCTTTATTTATATGTAAACAAGGTGTAATGAATGAGACATGTTCTTCCATGAATGAGATGTGTTGCTGTGAGCAATGGTTAAATTTTTTGTTTTTCGAGATTAGAACTTAGGATCCGTTTGGATTATGCACATAATGGTAATAGGAATGATAATGGAAAAAATAATGATAATGATAATGAAAATGTATTTGATTAGAAAAAATAAATATTGGGAATGAGAAAATGTGGGATAAAAATTATATGTAAATAACTTTAATGTCCTTAATATAAGTAATGATATGTTAAATATATACTTGGAAAAAGTGTTATTTCACTTTAATTATCATAATCAAATACTTTTATTAACTATTTTATTTAATTAAATCTATATAGGGGTAAAATTGTTATTTCATTTTAATTATTATAATGTAACATGTATATTAAACAATTCTTGTTAATTATTATTTATTTTAATTATTATGATATTTAAATGACTCAATTTATGTTTATTATAATTTACTTTAATTATTATAATTGAATATTTAAATTAATTATTATTATTTAATTAAATCTCTATAAAATGGTTATTTCACTATCAATAATTTATTTAATTAAATATCTACAGGGCAAACGTATTATTTCACTTTATTTACTATAATGAAATACTTTTATTAACTATTTTATTTAATTAAATCTATATAGGGGCAAAATTGTCATTTCACTTTAATTATGATAATGTAATATGTCTATTAAATAATTCCTGTCAATTATTATTTATTTTAATTATTATAATATTTAAATGACTCCATTTATGTTTATTATAATTTACTTTAATTATTATAATTAAATATTTAAATTAATTATTATTATTTTTAATTAAATCTTAACTATGGGCAAAAATGTCAATTCACAACCGTATTTATTTTCCTCTATTCCCCTCAATTTTGAGGGTAATAAAATATCTTTACTATGCATTATGATTCATTCCCATGTTAATAGTAATGTATCTAAACATGATTATATATTACTATTTATATTCAATCCCATTTCAACAGTGTTCTGAGTTCTAACCCTCAATCCAAACACCTCCTTAGAATTTTTGTGACAATTGTATTCTTATATTTATATTGAGTGTTTACTAAATGAAATTCTTGTTTCTCCATATTTTTTTGTCTAAATCAGAGCATCTCTAAAATTTATTACTTAATTGTTCAAAAAATTAATTATGTTTATCAACAGATAATTATATGAAGGGCAGCATGGCAGCATGCAAGATATATATATATATATAAAAACAAAAAAATCAGACCTTAATTTTAAAATTAGTATCAAATTTTGGAGGTGTGCAATTTAGCTAAAATCAGTTTAATTTTTTTGGTGAAAATAACAGTTAACTAGAACTATAAGGCCTTAAAATCATAGGACTTAGCAAAACTCTTTCTCCCATTAAATTTGACAATTTTTCAAAGGCAGAAAACAGTTAAAAAAAAACTTGAAAGCTTTATAGATAGTTCTCCAAAAGTTTATGAGGAACTAAAACCAAAAGAGTAATATGAAATATGTGAGGCTTTATGTGCAAAAGACTTTGAAGAAACAAAATTTCAGGATTTCAAAGGGTGTTTAATGAAAAGACCTCATCTTAAATGACGAAAATACCCTCAATGGCGAGCTTTAAGCATCATATAAAAGCCATTGAGCTTCACATAGACCAAGCCTTCCGATTAGGGTTTCGTTGCCGCCGTCTCTAAACCCTAGAGCTTCGTCCCTGAGCTCCAATGGTAATTACGATTTCTCAATCAAAGCTTGGTTTTTGATTTTTGATTCTCATTGAAATCTGGTTTCGATGATGTATTTCTCCATTGATTTTACTTAATTAAAGATCTCGTTTTGATGATCTTTGATAATCTCCAAAATGCTCGTTGGTGATCTTCGATCTCTAAATTTAAGCAGAGTGTTGTATTTTTCTATTACATGTTGGCAAATTTTCATTTTTATGCGATTTTCTCCGTTTATAGCTTGTTGATAATTCATCATTTCGATCTATACAGGCCCCCAAGAGAGGAGGAAAGGCGCCGGTCCCGGCAAAGAAGAAGCCGGTATTTATAATTATTTTTGTTTATTTTCCTTTTTCATTGATCGGAGTTTGACTTGATTGTCTGAGTTGTTGTTTTTTGGATATCAGGAGAAGGTTGTGAATCCATTGTTTGAGAAGCGGCCGAAGCAGTTTGGGATCGGAGGGGCTCTGCCTCCCAAAAAGGATTTGCACAGGTTTGTGAAGTGGCCCAAAGTTGTTAGGATCCAAAGGCAGAGAAGGATCCTCAAGCAACGATTGAAGGTCCCCCCAGCCCTCAATCAGTTCACTAGAACCCTTGATAAGAACCTTGGTATGGCTTTCCTATTCTTGGCTTTACTTCTTGTGGACATACCTCTGATTTATTCTTTTTTTTTTAGGTCTTCTTCTATGTGTTAGTTATGCATTAATTCATTAATTTAATGGATTATTCTGGTCATTGATGATTAAAAGAGTTGTTTTTAGGATTTTTGATACAATGCATTTTTATGATATTTCAAACTTGTGCTGAAGTTAATGTTATGAGATTTGATATGCGTATTTCTTTTTTTTGAGCTTTCTTTGATCTTTATGCACAAGTAACATGTCTTGTGTGTCCATGTGATTCCTGAGCTTAGGAGTCTTGCATGTTCATTTTTAGTCATATTAGATGTGTATATCAATTTTTCCAATTTTTCTTCCAACTGATGCAACATATAGCACAAACATGGCGATGTTTAGGTTGGTTAAAGTTCTATAAGGTTAAATCTTGCCATTAAATTTATAACTCCGGATCTGGTTTCAATTTTATTTAACTACATTGTTTGTGGAGAACAGAGTGATAGAATACTGCATTTTAAATGATTGTTGATGTTGGTCCAATATGTCATGATTTGAAAGTGAGTGAATTTGCCCATCTATTCTATTAGAGTTTCAATATAGTTGATGAGTGACCTATGAAGGCAATGTCAAGTTTACTGTTGCTTGCTACAGCCTGCTATTTCTCAAAATAATTATCTCTGTTGATCTTCAAGACCTAGTCATATTATTATCTAGTATAATTGCTATCTTTCATGATCTATCTTTTGCTGTTATTATGTGTTCTTTTGAATTGTATTTCACTGTATGGCTCAATGCATTATCACATCTTTTTCGAGTAGCACTAGTAAAAAAAATGTCTTCAAAATTGAATCTCTATCTTGAAATCTTTGTATGATGGCATTGTTAGCTAAGAGATTCAGTGTTTGCCATCAATTGCCAGTAGACTAAAGGTCTATTGTGTTGCTCTATCTGATTCCTTGTACATCATTAATAAAGAATATCTTTAGTTCGCCTATATCATTTCATGTGACTGCCATTTCCGTGGGTTCTCATTTCTATAATGATCCGGCTTTACACTTCACCTTTAGACTGATAGGTGCTTGCAGATAAAGGCTGGCTTTACTTTTAATCAGAAATTCCTGACAGACTTAGGGTTCAATGTTCCTAAGAAGCTGTGGAAAACACTTATCAAATCAGGACTTAGTTAATCACATTTTCCTAGTTTTGCTATTTGTGTCCAGATTTTGGATGAGACATTCGGATTATACTATAGGAACCGAACTTGTTAATTCAATGCTTCACATACATGATTGTTCATTTTTATTTGCCATCAGTGGTTTTTGTTTCTTGCTGTTTGCTGATGGAAATTAGCACGTTTTTGTGGTTCATGCTATGTCTCAAGTTTTGGATAGTCTCAAAATAATTCTCTTTGATTTCTGTGACTGTAATGTTCTTTATTGGCACGCCGATTGTGACAAGTATATTTAAAATCGCCTACTGTGGAAATCATTGCAGCCACAAACTTGTTTAAGATGCTTCTCAAATACCGACCTGAGGACAAAGCAGCGAAGAAGGAACGCTTGTTAAAGAGAGCCCAAGCTGAGTCTGAAGGAAAGACTGTTGAAGTTAAGAAGCCAATTGTTGTAAAGTATGGGTTGAATCATGTTACCTACCTTATCGAACAGGTTTGATTTCCCTCTGTTAATTCATGTTTGTTTCCTTAAATCTTGGAGGATAATATGCCATCACTTAATGGATGCAAGTTAGAGCCTTGAATATTGCTTTTTACCTATAATTTATTGAAACATGTGTCATTTCCTTGGTGCAGAACAAAGCACAATTGGTGGTTATTGCTCATGACGTTGATCCAATTGAGTTGGTGGTTTGGTTGCCAGCATTGTGCAGAAAAATGGAGATTCCTTACTGTATTGTTAAAGGAAAAGCAAGATTGGGATCGGTGGGTACATCTTGTGTTTTTTAAGATATTGCAATAGCAAATCCTAGTAAGATTCATGTTCTCATATACATTTATTCTTGAATTTTCCAACTACAGATTGTGCACCAGAAGACCGCAGCTGTGTTGTGTCTGACCACTGTGAAGAATGAGGATAAACTGGAATTCAGCAAAATCCTGGAAGCTATCAAGGTAAACCCCTAAAATATACACCACTTTTTCTGCTGCTGCTTGTTTTTTTCCCCCACGTTTAATCTTTGTTCACTGAGACTATGATTATTATTCTTTCAGGCCAACTTCAATGACAAATTTGATGAGATAAGGAAGAAGTGGGGAGGTGGAATAATGGGCACTAAATCTCAGGCCAAAACCAAGGTCAAGGAAAGGCTGCTAGCAAAAGAGGCTGCTCAGAGGATGACCTAGTCCTGTTCTCTCTTCATTTTGCTGTTTCACATTTTTTGTTTTATCAGTACTGCACAATGCTGCCAGTTATGTAGTTCCTTGAGCGCAGTGAACATAGTAAGCATGATTAGCATCCATAACCTCAATTATTTTCTTGGTAACTGAACTCTCTGTTTTCTTTTTTTCACTTGATACTTTATGATGCTAGTGTTAATGTCATGCATGGACAAGATGAGTGCTTAATTTTTTCAAGTGTGTTTGGTTTATTGTTTGTCTTAAGATGTGTTGCTGCCAAGAAAATATAAATTTTATTAGCTCTGGTTGTCCACAGTTATCATTTAATAAAGCAACGCTGGTAATAGACAGGACTTAGAGAGGAGATTTACCTTTTAATCCATCTATTATTTATTTTTTTTCTATGTTTATATAGATATTCTCTAGAGTTGGGGCCATTTGAACAAGAGGTGTTACAGAGATTTCAATTAGAAGCAGATTGAACACTTATGAACCAGAAGGGTTTTTTTGTTTGCTTAAATAATAAAAAAAAATGTACATGATAGAACACCATTAGTATAGAATATTAATGACCAGAGAATTTAAATAAGTAAACTAACAAAGAAAACAAGAAGGAGCAGTCAATGACACGTTCTAAACCAATTTGGCTTGATCACAAACACTAGGCCTAGACAAATAATAATAATAATAATAATAATAATAACGAAATCGGCTTAGAGCAAATTATAAGTCATAGTTTTTCAGACTTCACCATATTATACATTGCCTCATATTAGTTTGGTTTCAATAATAATTATATAGATAAACTATGCAGATATCATGTTAAAACAAATAACAAAGATTTACAATCTATATATTCATGGATGATATATTCAACGAGGTATTTTTAAAAGATAAAAACACTCCACTTGACTTTTTTTTTTATAAATCTGTTGTTAAATTATGAGATGTATATAAATAAAAGAAACACAAATTTTTGCTTTTCTTTTCCCTCGTTGGTTATACCATTTATAACACAAAAAAAATGTTTAAAAAAAAAAATGATGGAAAGAAGTAATGATAGCCAAAGCGAAAGGGATGAGATTTCTAATGCTATTTCAAGCTGTATTTGCTTGTAGCCATGCTATTCCTTTGGATGCCGGAAAATTTTTCTAAGTGTTGGTGCCATTGGAAAATATAGAGGAAAGACTTCTTTCAAAGGTGATTTCTTTTTTTTTTAAAAAAAAATTGTCTAAATAATCTTGGTGCTGATATATTCATCAAAATAACTCAAATTTTTGTACATCAATGTCAAATCAACACTTAGGTGCTGATTAAGTATTTTAAATGGTAAAAACTTGAGTTATTTTAATAATTATAAAGATTGAAAAAAAAAACCCCTCCAATTTTTAGTAATTTAAAATGCCTAGGTGCTGATTTAAAATTAATGTCATAGCTTAATTGTCGTTTTGATAAATAAAAAAATTATAGATAATTAGAAAAAAAAAAAAAATGAAGACCAACTTATAAATAAAACAACAAAGACATCACCAATAAATATATATACATAGAAGGCAAGGCTTCATTCAGACAATCATGCATATACTTGTAAAGTAAAAAAATAAAAAATAACACTGAACACTATATTGTTTATTGGAAAATTGTTAGAAAAAAAAAGGTTATGTTTCTATGTTCTATGGGGAATTCATTGCTTGAATTTTACGTTAAAAAGAAAAATTCAACTCTATTGGGGAAAGTTATATGTGCATCCATCTTATGTGAAGAAGAAACAAAATCATCCATTTTGAAAGCTCTATGTTCTCTCTCTCTCTCTCTCTCTCTCTCTCTCTCTCTCTATATATATATATATATATATATATATATATAAGGTAAGAATGATGCACCAATTTGAAACTGGAATTATTTACAAAATTATTTATGATACTTATTTATTTAAAGATAATAGAAATTGTAGCTTTAAAATTATAGACTTTAATTGAAATATTGGGGGAAATCAATTAAATATGATATAATATTCAAATTTTAATTTATGTTTTGTTTTTTTAATATTAATAATTAAGGGATCAAATGCCCATTTAAAAAGAAAGCTGGCTACAGTGTAAGCCAATGACCTACCAAGCACTTAGTTCTAATTTTCAAAATGATAAGATGATAAATATTTGATTCCCTTGATTTATATTAGTATGTCATTTTTACAACTTATTTTATTCAAATTAGATATAATTAGAAAAAAAAAAATTAATAGATTTTATTTTATTCTCCTTGTAATAAAAAAGTATAAAGTGTGTTAAACTTAAAAAATAATAGTTATCTATGTTCACATTTTAAACATTGCAGTTAATTATTTTTTCATTTATTTTTATATATCTTTTATTAGTTTTTTTAGATATGCATTGTCACTTTGTCAGTTCATGTAACAGATACCAATTATACTTTAACTCTTAATTGCTAAAAAGTCTCTCAAGTTCAGAAATTAATTACAAATTTTTAATCATTTAAGTTTCTTAGAAGATAAACATTTATGCAGTATTATTTAAACATGTATTTTAGTGTACTTAATGATAATAAAAGAATTGGAGCTAATTAGAAGCCGCCAATTACTCTGTATTATACTATAAGTAAGTACATATTAAATTGCTTCCCTTATGGGGCGATTAACTCTTTTTCTTATTTTTATTTATTTATTTTTACATATATCTATATACGTTTATTGTGATTTAATACTTATTTTATTCCTAATTAATCACCTTATTTATTTTTGCGAATAACCTCATCACTCTCCAAATTAAGTAGATTTTCCCTACGTATTATTAGCTTAATATTACTTAATACATTATAATTATTCTAAATTCAAAATTTCCACGGATTTTTTTGTCTTTTTTTATATAAGAACACAAGCAAGAGCAATTTATAAATAATTTATAATCTTCTTTTCTCATAAATGCGTAAGGTTTTTTTTATCTATAATTTATGGATAACAATAATAAAATTAGTTCAAAACGTAAATTAAAAATTACAAGGTCCTTTCAATATGAAAATATAAATTTTATTTTAATAAAAATTATATAATTATATATTTTTTTACACATACCATTGTGTGTATGCTTATATATATATATATATATATATATATATATATATATATATATATATATTATCTTTTCTCATCTATCAATTTCTCAATTAACTTACTCGAGGATAATTCTGCTTACTCTCCAATGTGAATAAGCTAGAATCTCCTTGATAAGTTAGTTGAGAAATTGTTAGACAGATGAAACAAATATATATATATATATATATATATTTAAAATACTTAAAAGTTCCTCCAAATTTCACTTATTCACAGTCAGCCAAATTTGTGTATTCCCAAGAAGTTTTTTTTTTCTTTCTAATAATATACTTTTTAATCATTCTGTCATAAAAGTAGCTAATATTGACAGAAATGCCCCTCATATTTTTAAGCGGAAACACATAATATTAAATGGAAAGGTCAAATATTAAACATTAAAAATAAATATTAAACAAAAAGTACTATATATTAAGTAAAAATTTATGTAGTTATATCTAAACACGCAATTTTAAAAGAAAACTATACATATTAAATGGAAGTACATGTTATAAGATAGAATAAAGGCTTTGTTTAGATTGGTTTCTCAAAAAAATACTTTTTTTTTACAGTTTAGTTGAAGTGCTTCTTAAAAAAAGTGCTTTCATAGAGTAAGTTAAGCAATTTTTTGTATTTTGTGTTTGGATTAGCTTTTCTATAGAACTCAGAGTCTGTAAAAATAGTTCAAAATGCAGTCGAAGTCTGAGTCACGACTGACCTGAAGAAAAGCTGTCGGGTTTTTACAGCTGCTTTTATGAAAAAAGCCCATACAAACAACTTTTTTTGAACCTAGAAGTGCTTAACTTATAAAAAGCACTTCTGGGTTTTCCAAAAAGTGATCTAAACAAATCCTAAACTGACGAAGTAAGATGCAGTAATTGAAAAGAAAATAAACCGAAAAATAAGGGACTGTTTAGAAAATTCAAATATCAGAGGGTATGTCTGGAAGTTTTGAAACTTTCAGAGATTTATAATTCATTTTTTTTGTATCTCATGCACAATTCACTGCTTGAATCTCATGTCACAACAAATGATTTATTATTATTATTAGAGTTATAATATTTAGGCCGAATTGGTAGTCTGAATGACAGAATGAATGCCAAGTTGTCATCCATGTTAGCATCCACTTCATTCTTTCTCACTTTTTTTAAATTAATTTCTTTTTATCATATAAACTTTAGTATAAACGATAAACTGAAAATCCCTTCCCTAAACCTTAAATTGTATATGGCAAACCCCTCTACTGGGTTTTGCGATTTATTATTTAGGGTTTAGGGTTTAGGATTTAGGATTTAGGTTTTTTGAATTTTAATAAGAAGATTTTATAATATTTGGGTGTAAGATTTTTGGTTATTAATGTTTAAAGTTTATTATAAATATTTAAAACTTTAAAAATTATAAAATAAAATTTTAGATAATAAAAAAGAAATTAAATCTTTTAAAAAACAATAGATAAAGAATTGACATGGATGTTCACATCGATGACAACAAGGCATCCACATCATTCTTACTATCAATTTAGCCTAAATAGCATTATTATTATTATTATTATTATATAACAATATGTGCTTACATATTATTGTTTGAGAAATGAATAAATTGTGATTTTGAAAGTTTTTTTTTTGAAAAATGAAAGTTTTATATGTGCGTGTGTTTGTATATATATATATATATATATAAGCAAGAACAACAGATCAATTATGAAAACAAACACACAAACTGGTATTTTATTTCTAAAATTATTTAAAATAATTATTGAACTCAAAGATAATTCAAATTATTTTCTAATTGCAATGTTGGAGGGAACCAATTAAATAAAATATTAAAAATAATTATATTTTTTAAAAAATATTTGTTTTTTAAATTTTGAATAATAAAGTGAATCAAAAACTAGTTTGAAAAAATTAAAATGAAAAATATTTGAGTCTCTTGCTATATTAGTTACCTCATCAAAGATCAAATGCACAAGCGCAACATGTGGCTAGTAAGAAATTGAAGAATTTTTCAACAAGGTGTGATTGATCATATTCCTATTATAATTAAGATTATTTATATACTTCTCTTTTGGATTTTTGTAGCTTGCGACCCTTAATTCCGGCAACTCTTGAGCAAGGTAGTACATACACTGAGACGTTTCTTAAATTTTTTGTTTGTCAATACAGAAGCAAATCCTCCACCCAGCAGCGATCTGATCAATTAGAAGTCTTTCTATTATTTCTAGTAAATGAGTCGACCCTTGTTGTCATGGAAAACGTCAACTCTCCTATAGCTTTGTATCTTTCTTGTTTTGTAGTTACTTTGTCCTTTCTTAGTTTTAGAGTGTTTTATTTTTGATGATTAACTCGTAGTTTTATATTGTTGTTTTGTTATTCTAATTTTCGTTCTTTCCTTTTTGTTTGTTGGTTTGTTTTTTTATTTGTTTATGTTTTGTCAGTTTGTATTTGCTTTTAAATAAATCACCCATTTATTCATATTTTTAAATAATTTTACAAATAACCACATCACTGTCCAAAGAAAATATTCTCTGCATATTATTTATTTAATATCATTTAATAAATTATAATTACTCCATATATCAAAACTTCAATGGAACTCTCTTATTGATTTTTATAAGAACATGAACGCCAACAATTCATATAATTAATTAAAAATATATAATTTTTTTTATCCTAAATATATACAATACTTGCTTCTCGTTTTCTTTAACTTATTTTTATGATTAATAACTATAAAATTAGATTAAAACGAAGTTAAAAATGACAAGCCCCTTTCAAAGAGTTAATATCCCAATTTGTGAAAGCTAACTTTGAAACCATTTTATTGGTAAGAATATAAATACTTTACATAGAAACCCTGATATCAATAGATTAAGAAGTTATTAGTGAAATGTGAAATGTGAAATATTCAATGTAGTATTTTAACAATAAAAAACACTCCAATTGATTTTTTTTTTTAAATATGCCATTGAAGTATGAGATGTCTATAAATTAAAGAACTACAAATTTCAGTGAAATTTTACATGAAAAACTCAGCCAATATTCTCCTGATCTGAAAGAGCTCTCTATATATTTATATATATATTCTGAAGAACATTAGCAGCTTCTTCCCTGGTTAATCATCTTCGTTTTTATCATGCTTTCCCTTTCTCCTTTCATGCTGGTTATACCATTCATTACACACACAGAGGTACCAAAAGAAAGGTAGGAAACAGGAAATGGTAAGTTGCATCCATCTTGTGTGAAGAATAAACAAACTGTGAATTCTAACATCTTTCATTTTGTAAGTTTTTATGTTGATGTACTCATGTACACACATATATATACATATGAAGAACATAAGAACAATGAATCAAATCTGAAACTTGAACATCCAAACTGTTTATTTCTAAAGTTATTTACAATTCTTATTTATTTGAAGATAATTTAAATTCTACCTAAAAATTACAGCTTTATAATAGAAATATTAGAGAAACCAAAGTATAATATTATATTTAATCTTTAAATAAATATATATTTTTTAATTTTTGAATTGACATAATAAAGAAAAGACATGCAGCTTTGATAACAACAAAACTATGTCAGTTGACAGAAATGGAGCTCAACCTCCGTTTTTATTTGTAAAGTCTCTATTCCTTGGTCAATCTAATACCATGTCTTGTCATGGATTAGATTCTACATATGTTCCTCTATATGCACTATTTTTCTCCTTACTTTTTAATTTTTTTATTGAAAATTATATTTGAATTCCTTGGTAATTTTCCAAATTAGTTTTTAAAATAAATATAATATCAATAGGTGCAAATACATAAAGTAATTTTTTCATCCTATTTTAATAACTTTTACCAACACATTTAATTTCTTGTGAGAAAGTAAGTTTTAATTTAATGTTTTCATTCTAAGGTTGTGTTTGATTGCAACATGGAAAATGAGTGGAAAAGAAAATTTTTTCATAGAATATTTTTTTATGAAAAAGTTTTTCATAGAAAATAAAAAAATTATTGTTTGATTGGCATTATTTTCTGGCTAGAAAATCAAGAATTTTCTATTAAAAATTCTTATTTTGTTGTTTGATCGCCTCTATTTTTCATGGAAAAAATCTCATTTGTTGTTTGATTGCATCAATTTTCCTAGAAAAAATTACATTTTTCATGGAAAATTGTTTATATTTTTCAAAAAAATTGTATTTTTAAAATATACTCAAATATCAATAGATTAAATAATAATTTTTGTAAATATTTTAAAAAATATTGTCTTTTAGATTATCAGTATTAATTTGTTAAAAAAAATTAATTTTTTAAAAATAAAAATAAAAATCCTAAATAGAGATAGAGATATTTTAAAAATTAAAAATAAAACCAAAATAGAGATGGAAAAAAATAAAAACCGAGAAAAAAAATATAAAATAAGAGATACCTAATTTATAAAAAAATTGATTTTTTTAAATAAAAATAAAAAAACCTAAAAAAGATAAAGATATTTTTAAAAATTTAAAATACAAAAACAAAAAGAGAGGGTAGGAAAAAACCTATATATATATATATATATGAGAGAGAGAGATAGCATGAAAATGGGGAGGGGGTTCGCTGGCCAAAGGGGGGCGGCTGCCCCCCTCTCCCTCCGCCCCCGCCAGTGCCTTTGTTCTCAAACTTGTTGTACAAATTTGATTATTTTAATAAATAAACATTAAATATTATACAATAAAAAGCAGGCGGCGGATCAAATCTATGAGTTACTATTCCCTAGTAATCTAATTATCAGAGTATTTATTTATTTAATAATATTTGTTACAATTTCCGTTTCCAACAAAGTACAAACTTTTAGTAGATATATCAACAAATAGAACACAAATTCCTCGAAGATATGAACAAAGATTGAAACTTCATAGGCATATGCGCAAAATAAACCCCTAAATCAGACATTCACATGGATTTATGATCTTCGATGGCACTGGCTTAGAGCTTATAAAAAAAAAAAAAATCAAATTGCACATCAATTTATTTTTTCAAATAGCCCCTTAGTTTTCCATAAAATTTTTTTTTTTTGGATTGGGAGAGGAAAACTTTACCACAAATTTGAGGAAAAAGTGATCACGTGACCAGTTTTGTGGAAAAATTTTTCATGAAAAATTTTTGCAATCAAACAACCCATTTGACTGGAAAATCCTTGATGGAAAAACTTTCTATGGAAAAAATGGCCAATCAAACATAGCCTTAATTTTTATGAAAATTAAAAAATATTTGAATTCCTTGGTAATTTCCAAATTAGTTTTTAAAATAAATATTATTTTAATAGGTGCAAATACATAACGTAATGTTTTCATCTTATTTTAATAACTTTTACCAACACATTTAATTTCTTGTGAGAAAGTAAGTTTTAATTTGTAAATTTATGATATTTTTTAAATTTCATTCATTCAAAGTAGGAATTATTAGGAAAAAATTAATAGATTTTATTTTAATCTCCTCATATGATAAAGAAATAGACATGTATAATAAATAAAATATAGCATAATTTTCATTTGTTAAACCAATAAAACCCACTTATATTAATATTTTAAGCATTACTACTCAGTTATTATTAGTTTATTACGTATTTTTTTGTTTTTAGACAAATAAATTGTCAGCTCTTTTAATAACTAAAAATTATAGTTTGCCTTTTAAATGTTACAAAGTCCATTTAAAGTCCATCAATTATTACGAAAATTTTAAACATTTATCTCATTTGTTAAATTTAAAAATAATCTTTTACTGTAAGTTTCTTAGAAGATAAAAAGTTAAGGACTTTGTGCTAAACTTGTAGATGTATGTACTTAATGATGATAAAGAATTGGTAATAATCAGAAGTTACCACTTACCAATAACTCTAAATTGTAAGTGCATACATAATAAAATTGCTTCAAGTAATGCACAACTAACTCTTTGGTTTTCTCTTTTATTTTTATTTTACATATTTAGTGTGATTTCAAACTTATCTATTTACTAATTATTTATATTATTGACTTTTACAAATAACCTAATTACCCACCAAAGAAAATATTTACTGCATATTATTATTCATTTAATATTGCTTCATAAATTATAATTATTTTAAATATCAAAACTTTGATGGAATAGGAACATGAACAGCAATTTATAATTTTATTTGTTTATGATGGTTCCGGTGAAGGTGTGATGTGCTAAGTTCGTCTCCACTCACTCAAAGATTAAACACACACACACAATCAAAACAAGAGAAAGGAGACAAGTAAATTAGAACCCGCTTAACACAACCTTTGGCTTGTCTACATTTGGGCCAGCCGGAGAAATAATCCATCAAAAGAGATAAGAACAAGGAGACAACACTCTCACCTCCCAATATAAAAAATATCCTCTCAAGATTGCCTTGACGGCCATACACTCAACTCTCACCGCAGAGTCTCACTAGTGCTCATCTCGAATTCTTGCAAGATCTCTGCGATGTATCGCACTCCACGCCTTAAACAGTCACGCTTTCACCTTCTAGAATTCTCCGCCAGCTCTAACTCGACACCTCCAAATTTAGATGTCGCAAATACTACCACCCATCGAACACGATCGAAGTTCTAGCCAGATGCACCGAATCATGACCTCTAACCTCCCGGCTCACCCCGCCGCTGCTGCAATCGACTGACTGAGCTCCTCCCCGGGCAATTTCTCCTTACGTCACTCAAGGTCTCCCTCCCGA